>NW_010536029.1:0-842 GCF_000687285.1 Phaethon lepturus
GGCTGGCAGCGTGTTTTTAGCATTGCCTAGCAGGAGCGCGGGCTGTCTGAGGGTGGGATGCTAAGAATACAGTATTCAGCCCAAACTCCTGGGGTGATGCAAGCAGGCCAAATTTCCCATACAAGGCAGGAATGTGCGTCTCTCGTTCCCCCTTCCAGCAGGAACTAATGCTGTGTTGCTGCTTTGCTTCCTTTTAAAGTGCTCTCTTCAGCCCAGCGAAGCCAGTAAGCGGAGCTGTCACCAGCTCTGCTCAGCCGGGACGGAGCGGGAGCAGCGGCGCAGGGTCTCCCGGGGAGGGGGGCAAAGCCCGCGCCCTTCCCCTCGGCAGCCCCCGGGGATTTGCCGGCTCTGGGGCTGGTTTGCTGGGGCTGCACCATTGCCCCGCTCCGCCTGGCACTGCTGGTTACACCGCAGGGGTTCTCGGGACGTGCACCGCGGGGCTCCGCTCTCGCGACCTGTCGCCGACCAGTCGTTTCCAGCTGTGGTTTCAGCCCCCCTCGGGGGCGGTGGATATTTCGGAGGGATCAGATGGAAAGAGCAAGCCATGAGACTCAAATCAGTGCCTCCCCTTTCCAGCCCCACACACACCATCACTGTACAAAGGGCAAGTTATTCCTTAAAACCTGCTGCGAAGGGAGAAGCTCATGGCCTTTTCGCCCAGCCCTTCATCAGTGGGTCTCTCTGTCCAGCACAGCTGACCTGTCCCAGCCCTTCAGGAGCCTGCTTCGGCCCTCGGCGCTCCCCAGGCATTGCGGGATATCCAGCAAAGTCGGTGAAAAGACTGACTAACTTCAGAGCCGCTTGGTTAAGCCTTTGCAGAGAGCCAAGGCTTGGGATGGAAG
>NW_010536029.1:873-2480 GCF_000687285.1 Phaethon lepturus
AGGACGTGAGCACGGGCAGCTCCCATCGCCACTTAGAGTGAGCCTTGTCTCCAGTCCGGTCCATCCTGGACCAGGAAAACCTCACCAAGTATACCTTCATCAAAGTCAACTCTTCTCCACGCAACATGCCACTTTCCCCAAAAGCACATTTTTAACAGAAAAAAAGAAAAGTTTTATCAACAGTTTGAAACCAGCCTTCCCTGTATATTTAATATAGAACCATAAATGCAGATTTAGGGTTTAATTTTCCCTGTATTGTTTTCGTTGTCTGGCTTGGCATTTGTTTGAAACGTAGAGAATAATATTAAAAAGCACAAAAGGACTGGAAGGTATTTATTTGTTGTTCCAACTCATAGCCAGTCACAACTGTATCAAACGCAGCACAATGGAGCACGCAGCACACAAATAAAACGAGACACAAACAAAGGTAATAAAAGAGACAAGTATCTGTTTCAAAAGCACTGGAAGAGCAGCAGGAGTGTAACTACTTCATGTTCCAGCTAATATAGCTGTCTGGAGTGATCCTCAGAAAGCTATACCAGGGAGCAGTTTATGGGTTTCCCTTCGAGAGCTCTTGTAAATATTTGCCTGCGGTGGCTGAGGACCACTGGGAACAGCGGGGAGGTGTTCCTCATTTCGGTTTGCCAGCCTAGCCAACAAACCCGCCGTTTGGGGTGTCCGTAGAGTGCACCCTGCACCACGGGCTGTAGGCATGGACGTGTAGACAGGGCATCACGCCGTTATTCTCAGGACGTCCCCAATGTTGGGTTACTCCAAAGGTGATTTTTCCACGGATGAGAGCTGCTGATGTATAAATGCGCTTTGGTGTAAGAGCTCACTTCAGCTCCCCTGTGCGTGGATTTGTGCTGAGCATGGTGCATCCCCATCTCTGCCGCCCGCCCCAGCTCTCCAGGTGGAAATCCATTGCTCCCACAGCCCCTTGCTACGTGGGGAGGGGTGGGTGTCATTCGAGCCAACGCAGAACAACGTACCGCCTTTCTCCATCTGATAAAAGCCAAGGTGACAGCTGGGGTCCACACCCAGACCCCTCAACGTACCACCCAGACCCCTCAACGTACCACCCAGACCCCTCAGTGTAGCCCCCAGACCCCTCCATGCACTTGCTCTTCATGCTCGCAGCCCCGTGCAGCCAAGCGACTCCCGCCATGGCCCCGCGGGGCCGGCTCACCCGGTGGAGCCAAGTGACTCCCGCCATGGCCCCGCGGTGCCGGCTCACCCGGTGTAAAGGGGTGTAACGGTGTCCTTGCCTGCTCCTGGGGTGCACCGGGGGGCTGAAGCTGGTATCATGCCACAAATGAGCGTGTGCCTGCAACAGCCTCCCCTATGTGGACAGGATGGGTGGTTGCCCCGGTGGAGTACGTTGCCCGTGAGCGGCAACGTACCCCACGTGCAAGAGATGCAGTGCCAGTCCCCTGAGGATGCTGGTTGAAGTAAGTGCCACCAGCTGAGGTCCATGGGGCTGCTCCCCTGGCTGAGGCCCATGGGGCTGCTCCTCTGCTGGACCTGCCCGTGGAGGAGCACCAGAGGTGGGCTTGGTGCACCAGCGAGGCCCCCGCTCCCCTCATGGGCTGCAGAAGGAGCTGGGG
>NW_010536029.1:2498-5008 GCF_000687285.1 Phaethon lepturus
AGGCTAGGGTCCAAGGCTGCCGAAGCTGCCCTGCCTGGCCCCGCTGTCCCCCAGCCCGTTCCGCCACCACGGCAGCCTGAAGGCCACTGACAGCGCACCCGGGAGCCGTGGCTTCAGTAAGCAGGGGAGAGGCGGGATCGGTCCCGCCGGCCCTGGAGGGTCCGCAGCCCGCCCCAGCCTTTGGGAAACGCTGATGCAGCTGCTTTCATGGGAGGCTGAGCTGTTAACAAGCTGCGGGGGCCCTCCAGATAAATCATCAGCCCGTATCTCCCGGGGAAGGACAAACAGGGGTCATTTAGACGTCAGCCCCTTTGCCCCCGAGATTGTGTTACGCACGACAAAGGGCCCCGCTCCAGGCCGTGCTCTCCCGCCGTTGCGGCAGAGGCATCACCGCGAGCGCGGCGGCCGCGTGGGGAAGGGCAGGACCAGAAATCAGGCCCCTGATTTGCACCCCATGCAGTCTCCTCCTCTTACCGGTTCTTATTAATTCATGCTCCCGATCCGAGGCCTCCCAGATGTCCTCACACCTTGTGCCAGCTCTCTAATCAGGTTGGCCTGTTCTCCATCCCCGCTGGGCAGGAGCTATCAGATGCAAGGTGGACAGAGTGCCATGGCCAGACATCGGGTATCGAGATACGTTGCCTCCTGCCTCAGCCAAAGCAGGACTAAGATTTCATCCTCTTTCTGCTCACAGGTCTGTTTGCTTTCTGGGTGCAGGCATTGCATACTCTGCAACAGGACAAGTCGTTTTGTCAGGTTAAGTGAGTGCAGGCTGAAAATACTCCCTCAAAACTTTTTTTCTTTACTTTTTCTGGTTTATATGATATTTTCTGCGGATACTCTTGTACTTCCAAAAAAAAAAATTAAAACCAAAAGAAAAATCCTGTCCCTACATTTTTAGTGTCTATGGCTCAATATTTCAGGATACCTTTTTGATGAATCGCCCAATACTGGAGACACTGCTCAGCTCTCCAGCACATCTCCAGCACCCGCCCCTCCCGGCTCAGTCCCCACAGTGATGCTCCACGGAGATGCAGCTCCCATTCCCAGTGCTCATACAGCTCCGCCGCTGCCCTGTACACCCTTGGCACGTGATGCACCTAATGAGGGCTCTGCAGATCCCGTAAGAGAAAGACAAATCCCTTTTTAATAATAGAATCATAGAATCATAAAGGTTGGAAAAGACCTCTAAGGTCATCAAGTCCAACCGTCAACCCAATACGGGAGCATTCAGCCGGGACCTCGTTGTGCCAGGCTCTGTACATCCACACATCCTCTGCCCCAAAAAGCTCAGTGGAGCCGGAACCCAGCTGGGAGCCAGGTCAGGAGGAGGCTGGCAACCATGGTCCTCCCTCCACCGCTGCCAGCCGGGGGATGTGGACATCCCAGGGCTGCCCAGGTGACAGCGGCGGCTCATCCCTGGTACCCCAGCCCTGCTCCGAGGTGCTTCCCACCAGCCTTCCCCACACCACACCTCGCTGGCTGCCAGTCCTCGGCTCTGAGGACAATGCATGTCCCTGCAATCCAAAGGCAAAAAGTCCTTGAACTTTCCCTGTGATTTCGAGGGGGGAAAAGCCCAGATTACGGAGATCAATAGAGGATTTGGGTAAAACGGGACCCGCCATTGACTCCTCCCTCTCCTCCCGGCTCTCAAATCCTCGGCTGCTGCTGTCCTGTCCCCATTAGATATTGTTCCTATTCATTTTAGATGAAGGGGCTTTTGTTGTAGGAGCCCATTCGGGGTCACATCGCTCCTCGGTTATCAATCTGTTTCTCTCTCCTCTGTCCCATACTCCACCTCCCCGGCACAATGGGATGTTTTCTTCCTGACAGGCAGCGGTTCCCTTTGCCTTCAGACCTTATAATCACTTGTTAAGCTGTGCTAGCCTCGGGCTCCCCGGTCCCTTTTCCACCATACTCCCAGTTTAACCCCTGATCCCATCTACGCTACGGGTCACTGGGAAAGGGGAAAAAATATAGCCGTCCCAGTGGGGCTGGCGCGGGCTGTGCGTGCACGAGGCGTCCAAGCTGGAAGCCTTCCACTTTCCCGATTGCATGGGAGCACCTGGAAATATCAGATGGTGGAGGCAAAGTCTTTGGCTCTTGATTGCCAAAGCAACAGAGGATTTAGGTTGTTGAGTTTAAGCCTTTGCAGACTGGTTTGCCAAAGGGCTCTCCTGGTAAGCAGGTCTATTCCCTTGGTGTCCCATGAAGGGACCCCAGAGGAAGGGCATCCCGAATCAGCCCGTTTGGAAAAGGAAACCTTGCTAATGGGCTGCTGCTGGCAGGGGAGGGGGATTTTGGCTCCAGCCGTGCTGGACGAAGAGCCCCACTCCCTCTCACAAGTGGCACCAGAAATGACTTGTGCAGCAGAGCATTCCTCGGGGAGGAGGGGAGCAAGTAATAAAATAATAAATAGATAAAAGGAGAAAGGAACAACCAAGCAAGGTAAGGAACGAGTGCAAACAGGACCACGGAGGAAAGCCTGCCAGGACCATCCCCGGGCTGAA
>NW_010536030.1:0-484 GCF_000687285.1 Phaethon lepturus
CGGGCGGCGCCCGCTTCTCTAAACTGGTTTGCTTGGGTTCTGTGTATGTTGTAGTTTTAGCACCCGAAGAGGGATGGGGCAGGGTCCCCCAGGACGAGAATCAGGGCAGCAAGCAGCCAGCAGGATCCACTGCTCTGAGGCGTCATTTGGTAATTATGTCTCTTTTTACTGATGCAAATTTTATCAATATTATTTATATATTCAAAGCCATTTATAAATAATATATACATTTATGCTAAGGTAATTGCCTCAACTAGATTATTTGTCCCAGTTTTTATCGTCTATCCAGATGCTGAATATTAAAAGTATGTTTTCTTGTACACATTAGCAGTTCAGAGCTGCTGTCTTGTCACGGGAGCAGCACTTCTGCGCCTGCGGGTTTGGTGGGAGGAGGAGGAGGCGGAGGACGGTTTTGGTGAGGGCAGGGCAGGGAGAGGGGAAGGACGATGGGGAGTCGGGAGGGGAGCCTGGGGGAGGCGGGCGG
>NW_010536030.1:572-1388 GCF_000687285.1 Phaethon lepturus
CCCCACACTCCAGTGCTGGACCCGCACGCAGCGATGCTGCTTTGCCCTCGTGCCGCAGCCGCCCCAAGCCCCCGCCACAGGGCAGCAGCCCGTGGGTGGGCTTGCGCCGGGGGGGACAGGATTCAGGAGTGACTCAGGGAGCTGGTCCCAGTATCGCTCACATCCAATCCCATCCCACCTCTTCACTTACCAAAACTTGACATCGCAATGAAAAAAGATTAGGAGCATTGACAGGCCTGCAAAGGTGACAGCTACAAAGAAATATGGAGCAATCACATTGTCAGAGTGCCTATTAGGAACCTAAAAAACCTCAGCTCTCCTGCACAAGCAAAACTGATTTATTGCACGGTACAGTTCATGAACTCATCAGTGGTTTTGCATGGTGAAGAGATGGATTTTCTTTCAGATGTTTATGGTGTGAGTAGACTGTCCTGAAAGATAGTGTTTGATTTTATAAATCAGTAGTGCTTGCAAGGGTAAGCTAAGAACAGAGCTGGCTCTCCAGCCGAAACACAGCCAAAACTCATTCCCGGGCCTGAGAAAGTGCCGCGCATTTCTAGGGTCGTGTGGCTTGGGAATTCCCGGCAAGGCCTCGCGGAAGGGAGGAGCACTCGCATGTGGCTGGGCTGCCTCTGCCAGCGGTGCCGGCAGCCCGGCAGACTCGGGGCTGCCCTTCGTGTCTCACAGAAAACCAAACCGTGCAGCCTTTTCTGAGCGGCGCCCAGACCACAGTGCAGTGTCCCCATGCCTTCGTGCGGCACGTGGCCGGCTGGGCTCGCCCTCCTGGCCGGCACTGGTGCAGCGGCTCCGGAGGCC
>NW_010536031.1:0-10225 GCF_000687285.1 Phaethon lepturus
CTTCCCCCCACAACCTCCCTCCGATGCACCGGGCGCCGCGCAGCTCCCCGGACCGGCGCTCTCCCTCCCCTCCATCTCTGTCAGCTCTCGCCCTCTGCCGCCCGGCAGCGCTCGCGGCGGACGGTGCCTGTTTCCCCGCCTGATTTTTCGCTTCCCCGACTAAATAGCCACGACCGGGGCAGAGATACCGAGGAAGGTCCCAACTAACTCGGGACGGTTTCCGCGGAGGCAGCGGATCCCCCTTCCCCGGGCTTGAGGGTACTCGGCTGTGAAATGGCAGGGGGGGGGGAGCGGCCGTTAACGGCTCGCGGCGCGCAGTTGGGCGGGGGGGGGCGGGACGCGTGTTGCTGAAGCGTTTTAGTGGAAATAAGGTGGAAAATCTCCTCCACCTTTTCCTTCTTGTTGTCGTCTTTTAATCGTGGACCGTTCTGCCATGCCTTAAAGAACGACCTTTTAAATGCAACCCCGCTGCCGCGGTAGGTGGTTTTGCACCTCCCGGCAGGAAGGGATCTGGTCGCATCCTCTCAGAAGTCTGGCACTCTTGATGCTGCGATTCTGCACCGTCTAACCCTTCAGCATCTATGTAAAGAGCCTTTGCCAAGGGCATTGAAGTGTATCAGTTTTTGTAATTTGCAGTTGGAAATATGCTTTGTATGTGTTTTGGGAGTGTCTGGATACATACAGAAACTTCTTGGTTTATTTAAGATGTGATTCAGTTAGGGTGCTGCTCAGCACCTGAGGGGTGACAGGTACTTTCAGTACCCATGGCCTTCAGTGTCTCGTAGGGTCATTCGTGTCAGTCTGCAGTGGGAAAGGTTTGGGTCATAACAGTGCTGGAAAATTTCATAGGCTTCATCTATCTAGTTATATACCCTGTCATCATGTTGGCTCAAACTGGCTTACCCCCCTCAGTTAAATTAGCTTAGTTTGTGTTGTAAATTATTGAACAAACCTAAAGGGACCACCTGGGGGTTAAATAATTTATGTGTGTCTATGCATGGGTTTATGCTGGTGTAACTATATGCGTTTTTAAAAGCTGGAATGCTTTATGTTCATGCATGGTCTTGATGTATGCAGTTTGATATAGTGAAATAATCATCTATACTGCTGAGCTGTAGCTGAGCTGCTGGTGCCTGTGCTGAGTGGTTACAACAGCAGAAGAGACGGATAAAAGCAGAACCAGCCAACTCAAACCCATGATTATTATTAATTTGACACAATTTTGTGCGTATTCACTGCAAATTGAATCATGTTGTGTGTTTTTTTTGTTTTCATGTATTCTTTGAGGCTGTATTTTCTGTGGATTCAAATAGCACGAGGAGTCCTGATCACAACATCTTGATTTTATTGCAGCAAATACAAAAATGATGCCCACATTTTCTGGCAAGGCAGGCGGTTCACTTTCTTTGCATTATCAGATGACATTTTTACTTTCCTGCTTGCCCTCTCTTGTTTGCATGTCGGACCAGCTGTCTGTTGCCCCCACTGGGATAATCCATCTAGCTTGCAGCCTTGTCCTTCGTGGACACCTGAGCTACTCCAGGGAGATCTGACTGCTGCTAAAATAATGGTAAAGGTAGATTACTGTTTAGACATCGTTGCTTAACGAGACACTTTAGCCATGTTAAACTGTTAGTGTCATTGACCTTATCAGTCTCCCAGATGCTTATTCTGGTAGTCTGGGAATCACCTGAACTTCCTAAGGTCATGTAGACAGGCCTTATAAAACCTTGGGGTTTTAAGATCTTTGCCTGTCGTTGCTATTAACGTTCACCCAGACTTTTATCTTCTCACCTGATTACTATTGCCTACCCTTCTGGCTTTTATGATGTCCATCCCCTATTCAAAGTGCTGGTGATATTTCATGGCATGCCATGCTCTCCATGTTAGCTTTCTATAGGTCTCTCAGTTGACTTTATCTTTCATTGCATTTAATCCAGGTTTCTTGTATAGTAAGGCCTTTCACAATTCTTTTTATACCTGCTCATTATTTTGTTTCTTGCTGAATTTTACCGTTCCTTTTGTCTGCTTCCGGTGTACTTTTATTTATTCCCTTCCTCATAGATACTATGTGATTTCTGAGTTAATGTTTAAAGCTACAAACCTATCTGTGCTTAAAGTTCCTCAAAATAAAGCACGTTACTAGCATTATATGAGAGGTAATCATAGTCCGAAGGTAAACGCTTTCTGTAACCTGGACGTTGTGACCAAGATTTGAATGCAAGAGCATGTAGTTCTGCAACTTCGTTGTTCTCTTCCGTTCATTTGTTAACCATGCTTCTTGGTTATGTTGTGTTTTGCAAGCTCTTTACTAAATGTAGTGTGTTCTGCGATACAAGCTTGGGAAGAGTAATTCAGATTTGACTGGAATCTCTTGGCACCAGAATACTGAAAAGTATTTTTCCACTATTGTTCTAAATGCACCCAGGCAGAAAAGGGTGGAGATTGCTTCCAAGGAAAATTCAAAGCAAGTTAGTTATTGCCGGGTAGCATATTTGTATCAGATGTAGTTTATAGTGGGGGAAAAACTGGCGGTGCCTTAAAAGAATGTCAAATGTTAATGTTTGAGCTACTGTAAAGGATGATTTATATTTTTAAAAACACCCCCCCCCCCTCATTTAAAGTTGGTTAATTTATTTTCCTATTCTTTGTCTGGCTTAGTTAGGACAGTGTGGTTAGATGCTGGCTGTGTTTGGCCAGTTGAGGATTTCTAATCCCAGGATGTGGAACTTTCATCTGGGATAAAACTGAACTGTAGGTAACTTCTGTGTTTTGTCCTTGTGCCTGTGTGGTGGAGATAGAGGAGTGATATGATCATATCATGGCATTTTGTGGGGATTTTGGGTTGTTGCCAGATGGTATAGACAGCAGTCTCTGCATGTGTGACTGTAGTCTGTGCTTTAGCTGCAGCTAAGCTAGGAAAAAATAGGTTCTGAATGGATCATATACTCTTGTGTTGAGCAGAGAAAGGTGAATGACGTAGGTTTGTAAATGCTGTTTAAAGCTCTGGTCTCTCGGTTCACTGGGCACGATTCTGCTGCTGCATTACGTTAGGCCTCACTGATTTCAGAGGGGTTTTGTCGGAGTACTTGAGAATGGGGCCTGGAGTTGCTGGCTTCCTGAAAATAACTCCTGTATCGTTTCATCACTTGCCAGAGTAGCATGTGATCCTGCCTTGGGTTTATGATGAAACAGTAGTGTTGGTGATGTGTATGTTTATCCTTTAATGACCAAATTAATGTGAAATACAGCTCCTCCAGATACGAGCAGTCTTAACAGAAAAAGGACAAATTAGTCTAACAAGTTCTATTCCCTGAGCCGAGACTGAGGCAGTGTGAGGAGGATGCATGTAAGCCACAGTAATGAGTGTCTAGTAGTATTTCTTTACTGTATTTTGGTACATGGGGGACTCTTGTAAATATTTCTGGCATAATTTGTTAAAATTTTGTTTTGTTTAAACAGGACTAGAAGAATAAAGAGAAGTTTAATTTATGAGAATGATAAGAAGGCTTACAACAGTTTGGAATGGATTGATTTATGATACCTCTGATATGTGAGAGCTACATTTTGCGTCGCTGTTTGCCGGCAGCTCCTGGTGGACTTCAGCTGCAGCAAGCACAACAGATAGGTCCTCATTGCTAGTAGAACATAAACAAGTGTGATGCTGAAATGAGATGAGGCTCCGAAATGGAACTGTGGCCACCGTGTTAGTTTTCATCACTACTTTCCTCAGTTTGTCCTGGTATACTGCATGGCAAAATGGGAAAGGTAAGTAAAAGGCTTCAAAACCAAATTGACCTAATGTGGCTGTATGGCTGTGCACTCCTGCTGTATGTGTGTTAGCAATCTGTAAAGTGCTTGTTGACTAGCCCTGCTCCAGAAGGTATTGCCTTGATGAGGAATAAATCTGCTAGTAGATTCAGGAAAACTAACTTGGAGTCATCCTGATTTAAAAAGAAAAAAAATGCACCTGAAGAAAAACAAATGCTGCTGCTGGAGGAAGGGGTTGGTCCAGGCTGAATAGTTGTGGGTGGTTTGGTTTTTTTTCTCCTTTGTTTATTGTTGTTGGAAAAATGTATGTTGTCTGATTGTTGTTTTTTGTTGTGTGGTGGGTTTTTTTGGTTTTGTGTTTTTTTTTTTTTCTTTTTTCTCTCCTCCATGTAACATATGGCCAACGGACCTGGCTGGAGAATGTTATTTTTGGTGCTGATTTCTGTCTTCTGTGATGGCAGTGGCAAACTGCCAGTCAACATTGTTGAAAGACAATGTTACTGTCTTTGAATGAAATGTGAAATATTTCTTGCCAGAGTATGATATAAGAAATAAAATAATATGAACAAATTGACCAGGTAATGGGAAATGCATCTAACTAACATGAGCAATCTCATTAAATAATCAAGTAACTATTGTGTAATAGACTTTTACCTTTTTATATATCTTTGTTGATCTTATTGCACCCCATATGAACCTTGGAAAACACAGTTTTTCTGAGGGTCAGGACTGCTGCAAGTAAGATGTTTTGGTCTTGTCCTTCAGTAAAGCAAATAAACTTGTTCAGCAGTGGTTTCTAGAAGAGGAAAGGGTGGTTTTTGTTTTTTTTTTCCTTTATAAACATCTGATCACTTGAAAAATAGTAGACTGTCCTTCAAAGATCAAATAGTTTTAAAACACATATTCCGTCTTAAGTGAGATTGCTATGTGGTTTGTTCTGACTGTTCTGCTGAGAGTATTACCTTCAGTTGTGCCTCAGGTCTGATAAGACGAAGCTGAGGTTTTCCAGGAATACTGTCCGTTGTAGCACAGCCAACTTGTAACACTTATTTAAATATAAGAGAAGAAGAGGAGTTCTGTGGCATATTGAATTTTCTTTTCTCCCCATTGGGCACTTGTAGGAGAAGTAGATGCTTTGTGGTGTGGTCTCTGCTGTAGCAGTTGGTCGGTAGGCTAGCCTTCTGAATGCAAGCAGCAGGAAAAATGTTGGATTCTCAAGGGTGTGGTAATATATATAAATCTTTTAATTGGACAACAAAAGTGTAGTTGTGCTGAAGACTGACAAGAAAAGGATATTTGAATAGCATTTTAAGTAGTCTTTTCTTCATTTTGGCTAATACCAC
The DNA here is from genome assembly GCF_000687285.1 of Phaethon lepturus. Taxonomy (NCBI): domain Eukaryota; kingdom Metazoa; phylum Chordata; class Aves; order Phaethontiformes; family Phaethontidae; genus Phaethon; species Phaethon lepturus. The sequence goes on from NW_010536031.1 coordinate 5,115, forward strand.
ATTCTCTAGTTATATTTTATGTTACCATTTCATTTCCTGCATGAACAACCTTGCGAGAGTTTTGCTTTCACTTCAGCAAAGATCTATATGAAATTTTTTCTCATGCTTTTTTTTCTTTCTTACTTGACATAATATTTACAAGTCTTGTTATCTTTTGTCAAAGTGTAACACAAAGAAAAGTCTCCATTAAAAGAAATTAAAAAAAATCTGCTGTTTGGAGACTACTAGTATATATGGCACTTGGAGACAATTAAGATTTTATTGCTCTATTTTTTAATTTTTTTTTTTCCATCTGAATGCTTAGAATCAATACTTTCATAATTTTGGTATAAAAGTTCTGTGTTTATCTTTGTCCAGATCTTGCTGTTGAGTATTAAGATGGTAATTTGTTAAATAAAAGGCAGTGTTACAAGACATCAGGGATGTGTTAATTAATCATAAATCACAGTTATGAAACTACAGTCTAGATAATTTGCTCTTAAGGTGTTGCTTCAAGAGAAATTTAGATGTAGACTATTGTTTTTTAAATTTATTTTTCCAGCTTGATATAATTTTATGTTTATTTAGTAAGCCTTGCAGGATGGTATCTTAATTAATTGGTAACACTTTCATTACAAATTATTGAGTGGCTCAGAAGCAAATATAGTGCTTGCTGTTCCCATTCTCTGAAAGGCTAAGGAGTGTCACATACTCTGATCATAATCTTTTGTTATTCGTTACATTTATATGGCATGCACTAGATTCCTGTAGGTATTTGTCAGTCTTTGGACAGCAAAGTAAATCTATGCTTGGAAAGAAAATGCTACTTACATTTTTTTAAAAGAAAAAGCAAACCCCCAAATAGCTAGCTTCTCAGTGATTTAACTAAAACAAATTTTGCTTTTTAAAAGCAGCAGCATAGTGCTTTTTTTTCTAACAACCCTGATCCAGTCTTCAAGTGATTAATTTTAATTGAGGAACTAAGATCTTGGGTAATTGTTACTTAAAATGCAGAACCATTTGTAGAATAGCAATAAGACTGGGGTGATGTGATATTTTTGTAGATCATGTCTTCCTCTAGTAAATATACCTAGTCCCAGCCTATGCAGAATAGGATTTAGACACTTCGAAGTGATACAGCCTTTGATACTAGTTTAAAGTGCAAAAACTTGTCTCTGCAGGAAAATGCTTTACAAACTTCAAGGATATGCTGAAAAGTTGCCAGGAGTTCAAGGAAATACTCCTGTCTGAAGTGTCGTCACTGGAAACAGCATGGCTTTAACTTACCCTATGGTCTGATTATGTATAACCTTTCATGGGACAGATATTACTATTTGGATGAAATGGCCAATTATATGGTTTTGCTTTTAAAATAAACTGTGTTTGAAGAAGGTTGACTGAAATCTCTGGTTGTTGGAGAAAGCCTTCAAAATTAGGCCAAGATCTCTGTCACTTGCTGGACCCCATACAACGTCTAGAAGCACTGGAGTTGTAAAGAACCAGTACTAGCCATGAATACACCTGGGAAAGACCTTCCCTGTGGGATTCATGAACAAGAGTTGTAAGACTGCTTTCTAGGAATTAAAAATGTGCTACGGTTAGCACAAATGAAATAGATGTTGGAAATCAAATCTTGCCAAAATGCTGATTACTTTTGTGCACAGAAGGACCACTTTTAAAGGATCTGCAGTCATTTCACATTCACAGTTGGTCTATTCAGTGTAAGATGTCCTTGAATTCCTCCTAAGATTGAGCTCTTACACCAGTGGTAACTTTACGCTTAACACAGTCTCTTTTGACTGAATCATGCTTTCTGATACTACTGATCTGCTCAGACTCACAGGTGTTCACCACCTCATTTGTGAGCTCCAGAAATGCAGTGGTGTTTTATATTCTAAAGGCAGTGCTCCTAAGAAGATCTAACCAGTACAAAACAGTACTGCATACCTATGACAACAGTCACAAAAATTACATCAACGCTGTTGTGTGCTATGTAGAGAGCCTAGTCTTGACGCTTTGATCTTTAATGTGACTAGTGGTCTGAGTACATAATATTCCAGGAAGAGCATTATGCTCCATCATGCTCAAGAGCCTCTTCTTCTTAGGTCAACAAACTTCCTGATGCCTATCACCAGCATGGAAATTGGTAAGGAAGGTAAATAACTTGCTGAGTTAGGGTAGGTATGGTGGGATGAAATTCCTCAGCAAAGCATTCGTCCACCTCATCACTTCGCTTCCCATATTAAAGTCCTACTGTGAACCTGCCACCTTTGACTAAAAAAAAAAAAAAAAGCACACTTTTGTTTAAAGTATGCGTGCTTGGTGAAGGGCAGTAAGGAGGACAGGATATATATAAAAAAATATTTATTTTTTTCCTTGTCAGTGGTTTGCAAATACTCTTTTTTAAAAATAAATCAGAAATCTGAGAGATACATGTTAGTATTTGCATAACCATAACCCACCTTAGTTTATGCTTTGATTCTAAGAGAAGCTGTTATTTGAGCAAATGCTGATTATAGTCTTCTGGGTGCACATTCTCATTTTCAGAGTTATGTGCTAATTTCCCACTGATGTGAGTTAGGACCAACCAGCCAAAAAAGTTAAATGGACTACAAACTGGGAAGAGTGGAGGCATGGGAAGGGAAGGAACAGGTTGGGATGCTAAAATAGTGCGTATAACAATTTATGCCAGTCAGCTTGTTTGGGGGAAAATTAAGGTCTGTTTCTTTTCTGTTAAATAGAAGGGAAGTGTTGGTTTCCTTTGGAAATTCTGTTGCAAATCTTCCAGGAGCTTAAATTAAAGGAAATAGGAGTTTCCTCTTTCTTTTTGACACCAGCACATGAATGTTACTCTGGTCTTTATCTAAAATACACTTCAAGCTTGGTTTCCAAAACTGACAAATTGGCATATAGCTTATTGGTATTAAAAACAGGAGTTCAATTTCATTAAGGCCAATTGGGAATGTAGGTTTGAAATGGTTACTGAGAGTCCTGTGCAGGTAGTGAACATGCTGTCCTAGGTGAATCAACCAGAAGAGGTGTATATATCCCATCTGTGCAGAAGGGCAGTGTTTAGATCTGCAGTATCTTTGCATTGGTCTTACGCCTGTTGCAGCAGAACTTCTTTGACACCAGTGATTTTGGTGAGCTGCACTGGAAAGGATTGCACTCAAAGGGGCTTTTGCAGCACTGCCCTATCCCCTTGCTTTTTTTGTAACCTGCTAGCTAGGTTAGCTCGACAGTTTATGGGATTCTGAAACTTGGTTGCTACCAGAGTGTTTAATGTGACCAGACTCAGCCAACATCTTGAGGTACTGCTCTTGGTTGTGGCCCAGCCCTCAGAGTTGGAGAAAGGTGATACTTTTGCTTTGTGTGGTTTCTCTTAATACTTCTTCATGCCGAGTCTTCTGTGCTTACATGACTCCTTCAAAATGCTGGTTGCTGCTCCCATGCAGAGACTATCATATGAGTAAGTTAGCCAAGCCAGGAAAGAAAGTTGTATCTGACACAGCTGCTCATACCCTAACAACACTGCTGTAAGAGATGTATCTCTGAGTGTATCTGCTAAGAAACCTTTGCTATGGATTGTAGGCCAGCGTGTATTTATCTTCATCCTAATAACTGTTTTTGTAGAGCAGTTACAATAGATACATGGTCACATTTTTAACAGTGAGCAAGAGGGGTTTTGCAGTGATCTGTCCTGGTTTTGGTGGTGGTTGATATTTTCCTTAGTGAATCTGGGTGATGAGAGGGAGAGATTTCGTACTAAGTTTGAAGGAGCACCATGTTGGAAGGAGCAACGAAGGTAGGCAAGATAGATTGAAGCTTAAAATAATTTATGCAAACTGGAGACCTAGTCAGGAAGGGGGGGTGAATGGAGAGTTGAAGGTAGGTGAAAGTGCCCCAGACAAAACATGGGGTGCAGTAAAGCAGAAGAAAATCAAATGTGTACATAAAGAATGGGGAAGAACTTTGGTGTTAGATTCGAGTTAGGAATGGCAGCTTACTGTAAATCGCCTGCGAAGTGTGAGTGATCACATTGTTGCAGAAAACAAAAGAAACTGAACAGAAAAGGGGTAAAAAGGGTGTTAAGGAAGTAAAGAGTATGAAGTCTGCTACTCCAGCAAGACACAGGAAGTCTTCTTTCTGCTGTGCTTGGCACCGTGTCTACTTCTGGATGGTGCATTGCAAAGAAAATAGGTTGATTAGGTGGGGTTCAAATGAGCAACAAGTGATCAAATATCTTGAAAATCTACACTGCAAGGGAAAGGTCAGTGTCCTGACATTCCTTAACTTAAAGGAAAGGTGTTAGAAGAGAGACAGGAAGATAATCTTCAAATATTTTAAAAGTTCTTGCTAAAAAAAAAAAAGACATAATCTGTTGTTTGTGGCCACAGGATATAAGGGACTGAAATTGAAAAGGAGAGCAAGGTTAGGTAGTGGAAAAAGTTTTTGTAAGTTACATACTGGAGTGGATCGTTGGGAGGGGTGAAGAATTTCCAGGTAGGTATTTTCAAGAACAAGTTAAACCAGCGATGACAAGTAAAAGACACCAATACCATTTTTGGTGTCAATAGAGATTTGGGCTAGCACAAAAAAAGTGAGTTACACTGGTTTTTAAAGTCAATATGACACTCCCAAAATATGTCTTAGGGAAGACCTACAGCTTGCAGGAATGGTCTAACTTGGAACTAGCGGTCTTGCTGAAATTAGTTTTGAGTGGGGAGTTGGACTAGATGACCCTTAGAAGTCCCTTCTAACCTAAGTTATACTAGGTATTCTTGACCTTTGCCAAGTTTCTCTTTTCTTGTGCCAAGAGTGACATGCCAGTGCATTTCATTACTAAATAATATTGATGTTTGCATGACATATGTGAGAGTTGCCCTTTATTATAATAAAATTTGATCCCTTAAAATACATAAAATGTTTGCTTGTATTTCAGCAGATTCACTTAACCTTTTACTGTTAATGTCCGCAGCCCTTTCTGTAGCTAGGAACCATGAAAATACTGTGTTAGAAAAATTTCAAAAAGTTACTTGTGTTTATTTTCAAGTGTGATTTCTTTTTTTTTTTCTTCCCTTTTCTCTTTTTTCCCCTCATTCCCACTGTTTAGAGTAGTATCTTATTCAGTA
>NW_010536031.1:10256-23546 GCF_000687285.1 Phaethon lepturus
CCTGCTGTGCAATCATGACTTTATTTGCTGCCTGGATAACAAAAAAGCTTTTTCCATTATTGATACAATCTTTAGGATTAGAGACCTATAAGTTGTTTTTTTTTTAGGATGAGACACTGGTAAGTCTATAATTTAGTTTTGTTTATAAGACACTATGTTTTATTTTCCTGAACATGTCAGAAAGTGAATAGAAAGTGGTTTCCTCGCTCACAGTGCAAGGCTTTATTCCACTTAGTCTCTGCCTAAAGAGCAGTTACTCTAGACAGTCTTTCTAGAGCTGTGCTTCCAGCTGCTTTTCTGGTTGTTTCTTTGGCTTTCATGCAGCTTTCTGTATATTCCTGTGGATGCTTCCCACAGATGTGCCACCCATCTATCTAACAGTAAACAGCAGAAACCCTGTTTTTGCTTGCGGCAGTATATAATTTTACTGTCTTATGCTCAAAAATAATTTAAAAGTTTTCCTACGTAAGGTAGGAAAGTTATAAAGTTTCAAGCATAAATCTTGGTATTGTAGCCTGCAGATCCATTACGGTCTTAACATATCAATGCTGTGAACATGTGAGTTTCCTCAGACAGTTCAGAGATAGGCTGAACTAAATCTTTTTTCCATTACAAATTACTATGTAAAGTAATTGTGCAAATAAGCAGCCCTCATACTTAGTTGCACATCCCCTAGAGACAAACTGTTGAGGTACTGTTGGAGAGAGATTTGAATAAAACAAATGTGTTGGAGTCACACAGATGTGATCCCATCACATTTGACTTACAAGGTTGTTAATGAGGGAGCTTTGATCCCAAGTTGTTTGCAAGGAGGACAATTTAGAAAGAATATGTTCTCAGAAACAGAACTTGTCCAACACAGTTATTGAGGCACAAAAAACCAACAAGCATCAGCAACCTCAAGCCACTAGTATGTGTGGAAACAATAATCAAACTTCTGCAATGCTTGAATTTTGTTCCCAAGCTAATAAGAATTTCTGAAAGTTTCAACCCTTAGAATAGTGTTGTTAATTATGAGGTGGTAGCACTCTTCTAACCAATTATTGTTTGATAGATGAATTTTTTTGTAATGTATTAAAATGTTAATCATCTGGCTGTGGATCCACCATTACTAATCTCATTTTAATTTAGGAAGCTAGCTTTTCTTGCTGTAGTTCCTGGCTTGTATGTGTATGTTTCATTGGTTTCTGAGGGGAGGGAAAGGAATTGTTTAAAGTACAAGTGTCTTGATTTACATGTGCAGACACTTACAGAGTTATTGACAGTTCTGTGACAGAAACAAATGATGCTAAAGTTTTCAGAAGCTTTCAGGTTGTCAGAACTGAATGGTTGCTCTTCTTTCTGTGTCACAGTTCTACTTCCCTGTGTGTTTTGTTTCCTTGCCACGTTGCTCTGTAGCAGAGTTAATCTGTCTGGGAATATAAAGCATCTTAACTCTCCAAATCTGAGCCTTGAATATTCAACAGTGTGTGAGCAGATAATATGATGATTCTTGGAGAAGGTTTGGGTTTTCTTGGACATGACTTCTTTTTCTTCATGGAAATCTTGCCTCGGCAGAAATCGTTCAGATGCAGAGCCTGTTAGGCCCCGATGGGTGGATGCTGCTGCACAGGCATCCTGTTGCTGACTGGGTTACCGCATGACTAGCAATCGCAGTTGTGTACACAGAGATTGTTTAAGTGCACAGTAAGTGACACCTTTGGGGAGTTTTATGTAAGTGCATATTTGTGGTAAGTAGTTGCTGAGCAATTGCATAATAGTCCCCATGCTTTTGGGATGTCTGAGAGGGATCAACCACTCAGTTACTGCCTGGTTGGTTGGCAGATGTACTGTGAGTCACGTTCTGGAGGATGTATAGAGGTGCGTGTGTTGTAGAGTTTGTGTGGAAGCATCAGGGTTAAACATTTTTGCTGTGCACAAATGTACCTGTTGATCAGGGAGGCCCTAGATAGAAATAGGGGAGACCTTTCTGAAACTCCTGTGTGTAGACACATGATGGTAGAATAACTGTTTTCTCTTCCGAAAAAAACCGATGTAAATGGGGCACATGCATTCATAGGTAGAGCTGACCTTTTTAGGTCAGGGCTTGTTTCCCCTTGTTCTCCTCCTCCACACTGCTTTACTGAGAAGGTGGTTGTATGCAATAAATGTGCAATTTTACACATTATATGGAGATATTGAAAGAGACTAATGATTTACGCTGGTTTATGTAATATGTTGCTTTAAACCTAATTGTATGTAACTTAGTTTGATAACGTTTTTAATTTGGAACAAGCTGTAACTTAATGGAAGACTTCTCTCTCTCTCTCTCTCTTCTTTTGGGGATCCAGAGATGAGTTGCATTGGCTTTTGTGGTATTTTAGCTCTGTGTAGATTGCAGCGATCAAAGATTTGAATTGGGTGAAGTTGAGAATTTATCCTCATGCAGGAAAAAAGTTGATGCTAGGACATTCATAATATATTTGTATATTGAGTACCAATGGCTTTGAGTTGTTCTCAGGTGCAGTCATAATGATTAACTAATGACTCAGATCAGCAGAGTCATCCCACATTCATTAACTTTTTTCAAAAGTTGAAATGTCACTGCAGCTTCTTTTGCCTTAAGACATGCCGCTGTGTGCTCTTTTTCCCTCTGTCACTCCTTTGTAATACTTTTTTGGTCTGTTCTCCTTGCTTGGTTCAAATTTTGTCAGTAACGCTGTATTCCTGTAAGTTTGCAGGAAACAGGCTGTTAGGACCAGCTCTCAACTCAAGCAGACATTGACTCATAAATGATATATATTACTTTTTGATTGTTTGTGATACTCCTGGGTTAATCCTACTTCAAAGTGTAGGACAAACTGCTTGCGATTGTGTTCACGGGTGTATTTTTGTACTTGGGCCTCTTCTGAATTAGTGGAGAATAGCCGCCTGGGTCTGGCAAGAATCTGTCCTTAAGCTGTTTGCTTTTATCTGTATCTAGTCTTGTGGTGCCTCTTATTGTTTGTACATGTTTACTGTCATCATTAAATGTGCCATAGAAGAAAAAGGCATTCCGGGCTACATTGCTGTGTTGTTTATTGAGATGTTACAGATACATTTTTCGAATGGAAATCAAATGTAGAAGGCTGATTGTTAAGCTAAAGGGGGTGTGGTATTTGAGTGAAACTGTAGAGTTGGTGACTGATGTAGTTGACTCTACCCATCACTTTCAAAAAATGTTTTATAGCAGATTGATTTATATGCTGCGATAATGGCATAAAAGTAATGGGATGTTTAATAGAACCTTCTATCCTATGGCTGTACTGATTTGCATCTTTCAAAAGTAAAAATGGAATTTTACATCCAATTTTTGTAAAGTAAGAAGTTTTTTGAACAAGCCTTTAGCAAAAAATACAGTCTTTCCTGTAAGGGAAAATCAAAATATACTTTATTTCAATTCATCTTGATTAAGATGTGGTTTGTAAATGCTTCTTGGATTTCTTCTTCTGTGGGAATAATTCCTATGCTGTGCTAGTTCTTCCACAAACTCCTTGCTTCCTTGTTACAGAAAGGATCAATATGTAAGTTATAATTTTACTCAGAAACCTTAACCCATTTGAAATATGAATGGAACCACATTTCCCTGTGGTGGTGAAGCATCACAAACTAATGTTCAATAATATTGATGAAGAGTAGTGCAATGGGAAAATAATTAAAAATGTGTAATTAACACAGTGATTTGGGAATGTCAAACCAAAATATTAATTTTCTGCACTGAGTATTTTGGAGATGTCACTGCAAAAAAAATTAAAATTTCAGCTTTTTATACCATGTGACACATTCCTTAGTCAAGTCTGACTAGCAACCAAGTAGTGCCTTCTGTAACCTTGTGAAAACATGGTTGTCGCTGTTTCAAGACGATTATTTTCCTGTTTATAGCTTCATTTGCCATGATTGAAATTCTGATCGGTTAAAGTACTTTATTCTAGCATTTGATATGACATAAACCAAACATGTCAGTTTGTCCTGTTCCGCCCCCTGGATTTTTTTTTTAACCTTTTACTCATTTTCTTTTTATTTGTGTGAAAGTTGTCTGTGAAATGATGATGAAACAAACATGATACATGGAGACCATGCTAGAGTTGAGATTAAAGTAGTTTCAGGTGTCCAGCTAGGGTTGAATTTTGAATTGGTGTAATGCCATAATTACAGGCTTGAGATACACCAGTGCTCACAATGGCATATTGGTTAGCGTGGTGGTTGTCTCTAAACCATACCTCATTCTGTGTTTTCTTTTTTTTTTTTTGTTTCCAAATGCAGACCTATCTGTGCATATTATAATGCTACTCCTAACTTGAATTTAAATGTCATCAATATTCTCTGATTTATGGTTATTATTTAAGACTTTTGGGTGCTTCCGGAATGAAAAGGACTAAACTTGCATGTTAGTCTCAATTTTTAACCAAGAATTTTTTATTTTATCCTTTGAATCAGGAGGTCCCTCAACACTAGGCACTATGTGAGGCACTAGCTGGCTTTGGTTCCAGGTGTATAGTTAACCTTGTGTTATGTTAGCAAACAATTTAGTGGTGTAACAAGAGCTGGAGAAGGGGAAAAAAGTAAGTTGACTTCAGATCAATTAGTTTTTTGAATTTTTCTTGTGTAGTACATCACGAATGAGAGAAATAATGTGTGTAAACTTTGACTAAAACTTTATCTCTTTAATCTTAAATCATATCTATAACTGTAGCTGCTAAAGCCGGAAGTTGATATGGAGGCATCAGATATGTAAAAGATTTTTAAAAAGTGTAGAATACAGGCTCAGTTGATGACTAGGTATTTGCAAGATGTGAGTGACAGGATTAGAGGAAGCTTGAATGATTACTGAATTGATTTGGAAAATTGGTTTACTGTTTGTGCACCCTAGTTTGGATAATAATAATTTTCAACAAAAATGTTTTTACTGTGAGCTTTTATGGAAATTTGTTTTCTCTTTCAAATCCCTTTTCAAGTTTTAACTTATCAAGGCAATAACAAGGAGAATCAAGGACTCTCATGAATTCTGTTACAACAGGGAACACTATTTTAGTAAATTGAATTAGAAATTCAGTAGCTTATAAGAAGTTGGTATGCAGAGAAATATTTTTCATTTAAAAAAAAAAAACAAACCAAAACCAAAACCCTCCAGGAATTTGAGACCACTAGATAGCATGCATGTTTTGATTTGATGTCTTAGTATAGCTATATGTGCTTGTTTGTAGAAGGTAGCTGAAAATACTGTCTGATTGAGGTCTGAGGGGAAAACATGAGCTCTCACAGATGACTTGTAGTCAAACTGACTGTAGCGGGTTGGATTACCTAAAGGGTAATTACATTTGTTTACACTGTCAGCAAATCTGTAAGTATTTCGGGTGAAGAGGTTGTCTCTTGTTCTCTTTTAACAGATGTGAAAGAATAGTGATTTACCAGGGTTAGATTTTAGGTATTATTTTTAATGCTGAAATTGCGATACCGCACAGAGATGCTGATTGTTACATTATAAAGCCACACTCTGCTAATATCAGCATAAGCAGTTATGGCTTCTTTCATATGTCATGTTAGAAATGATCATAATTAGCTAACATGCAGTTTTAAGTGGTAGCAATTCAAATGTGTATATATGTACACACACATAGAAACTAAATGATGGAAACAAACATAATAATGGATGCAACATGTATGCTTAACATGCATTTCTGCAGAAATGTGCAATGGATTGTTTTACTTTAATATGTTAAAAAAATGCAATGGGAATGCTTTCTTTCAGCTAATGTGCTTCAGTCCTTCACTGTTGCCAAGAATGCAGGCTAGGTACAGACCTATCCTGTAGCTTAAAAGTAAAGCATGTTTCAGTGCTTTGATTGTAATGCTTGCCTAAACTGGAGCTTCATGCTTGCTTGAGCCGTAGATCTTCTGCATAAGATTTTAATTAGAGTTGTAGTGTGGCTTTTTAATTGGTAGTTCATTTGAAAAAAAAAAATCATGGCATAATCATCTTTGTAAAAGCTGTCACTGGAAATTGTATTCCTGTTTTTGAGGTAATACTGTGATGTTATTGTTGACCATCTCCTAGTTTCTTTTACACTGTTGTACATGTTGAGTCTTCTGCAAGACAAGTAAAAAATATCAAAGTGGAGGGTTTTGGTGAAGGCTTGAAGGTCATTTTTTCTGACACTCTAAAGAGTTAATGTCCAAATTACATGAATTCAATAGATTGCAAACTCAGCTGAGCTCTTCTTTTATTAGTTTCTCAAATGGAATTCTTTGTGCTATGTATGTCTACAACAGAAGTTGCAGTAATTTTCCTTGTACAGCTTTGCTTTTTGGGAATAGAATCTATGAAGCGCTTATTTATTCTGTAGTGTTTCTATTCAGGGCTAGAGATGTGTTAAATGCTGATTGCTTATTGTGGCACTGATTTAGCATATGATTTCAGTGACCTTTTTGTATCCCTTTCCCTTTAAAGAAGAAATGCCAGTAGAGTTGACAGTGCTTCTTAGCACTGGGAATAAAATAAAAACCAAATAGCTGGAACCTAAAAAGCCCTGAGGATTATATTCATCCATAGAGTCCTGGGCAGCATTGTTTACTAGGCAAAGAAGTGTGAATGCTAGTTAAGTTAACAGTCAGATCAGGACAAAGAAACTGCAAATGTGAGATTTCTTTTTCTGTCAGTGTAGCTTGCTGTTCTTTGTTTTGTAAGAAGACCTTAAGCGCAAGTGCTGCCAATAACTCTTCTCAAATCATGTGTTTAATTATCCTTATAGTCTGAAGCCAATGCACAGACAGAACACCATATGCTACTGTTGACTTGACCTCCTTAGTTGTGGGCGTCTGGATTTTCTGATATATTATTCTTTTTTTTCCTTGTGTCCAAAGGAAGGTTCAGACCCTCTGTCAGCCCTCATCAGCAGAGATTTGAGAGTGGTGTCATAGTGGGTTTTATAACTGTATAGAAAATTTTCTAAATTGTGACCTTTCTGTATTGAACAATTTGTATATAGAAGCAAAGGTGAGCAACTGCATCTGGAGACATGTAAAACTGTTCCTGGCTGCTCTATCCAGCTATTAAAATACCCCATAAGTAAATCATTCATTGGTTGTCACAATTGTAGTTTGGCTTCTTTGGCTTTCTGATTGCTTAGGAATGTTTTTCCTTTAGGAAAATGTTTTATTCTTTAGCTTTTTAGAGAAAAAAACCCCACCAAACCAACAACAAACCTTCCTGATATACTACTTCATGCTTCCATTTTGATTGATAAGCTGCAGCATTTTTAGTGTATTTATATTAAAGATGTAAAAAATGGGGGGGAGCAGGTTCTCAGAGTCTGATCTGTTTTGTACTCCCATTTTTCTGCTTGCTTTGTATATGTGGAATCTCTGAGAAAGTGGGGGTTTTTACTTTTTCAAAAGAATGTTTACAAGTAAATTGATTTTGAAATTTACATTTCAAAATTACATTTCAAAATAGGGAGGTTTTACTAGTTGATATTACAAAGGTTCATACCCGATTGCTTTAAAAACCTTAGTGAAAACAACTTCAGCTCCTGCTGCAAAGGAATGTTTAAACAGAAGTAACTGGACTGAGATTGGATCAGGCCCTGAAGGGTTCCAAGCAAACGCTTCAGGCTTGTGCTAGTGTGTTAGAATTGGAGAGAACAAAAAACATTATTTGTTTATACAGATCCTCCTTGAAGTGCGAAGTGTGAACAAGTTGCAATAAAAAATTAAGTAATTATAATTCTTGGGTTAATTTAAAAAAAATACAGTTAGGAAAGCCTGCAGAACCTTCACTCAAAAATAAGCTGTTCTTCACAGTGAAAGCTACTTGAATAAGTATTTTTTAAAATACTTCTAGTCCTAATAAGTACATTTCTATGTGGAAAATGAGGGCAATAAACAATAATTCTACCAGATTGTTTTGGTAGATTGAAATACCGGATTGCTGAAATGACCTGTCAATTTGAGTAACAAGATTAGGGATAAAAGAATGACTTGCCCGCTTGTTTTCCTAAATCTTGATACAAGACCTTTCTTGTTTGTTTCATGAAGCAGAAAATGTTTTGTCATGATTAGTAGGACATATCTTTCATATGTATATACCTTACTTTACTGCTTTTAATTCCACAGAATAATATATATCTGAAACAATCGCATATTCTCTGATCCCTTCAAAATAATAAAACAGCTTTATGAATAGGCGCAGCTACAAACTCTGTAACTAAAAAGTCCCACAGGATCAAGTGATGAAAGAGGACTGATAAAATTTGACCTTGAGCAGTTTTCTTAAGAGCTTTTACTTATAGCATGTCTCTTGTTAGCATTTACAGTATACTGCTTTATTCTGTATTTGCATGGTTGATTACTTTTCTGCTTCAGATTTTATAACTCATTATAACTTGCTTATAAAAGGTTTTAATTTCACTTAAGAGCAAGGAAGCTAATTAGCTTATGGAGAATAGTCATCCATGGTAATATATTGTAACCTTTCAAGGACACCATGTATCAGCTTTTTACGCAGTATCGGGACAAAATCAGAATCTCATTTTTAAGCACACTTGAGATTTAATTTTGGGGGGCAGATTTTGTTAAGACCTTCTTTATTCTTTTCACTGTTTGACGTTGCTGATTATAAATATGATTTGTGCCTATGTACAGGTTTTGATCTTCACATCTTTACCTTAGCTTGTTACAAAATTTTGCTGTTTTTATAAGCCTAAATGTCACAGGTGGATTCTGGAACATCTTTAATCTCTGTTGTGTGGACAGAGCTTTTTGGCTGTGCCTGTGTGATTGGTTTATTTTCTGAATAATTTTCTGAACTCTGGAGTCACTTCCAAAGCGCAATGGAAGTGACGTTTGTATTTCCTCAGTAAACTAGTATTTCTTGTCTGTGCATCTTTATGTGGATGCTGGATGATTGTACAGTGCAGTGAGAGCAGGATTTTGCATCACAGTATTGGGTAATTGTATTCACAGTTACATTTTGCAAAACCTACGTGAAATAGGAAATCTAGACTGTCAAAAAAAGTGTCAGTTTTAAGGTGAAGTTGAAAATTACTTAAGTGCTAATGTAGTAATAATTTCTTTTGATTTACTAGAGGAATTCATGTTTCTGTGGGTTTTTTTGCTGAGTTTGGACATAATTTAGTCTACCACATATTAGCGTAGCAGGATTTTAATTTAAAAGGATATCTGTGTGTGAGGGACAAATATGACTATTTAGTCAGGTGATACTACAAATATGATAGCTTATAAGGTACTTGGTTATTATTGATCAAGCGTGGTCTAAAAAAAAAAATATACGTTGCATACATCTCTGGGAGAGTAAAGTGCAGGTATTGTCATGACTTACTGGAAACTGATGTACTTGATACCATGATTTCATGGATCACATAAAGCATCTGAATGGATTTTAGGGGAAGTGCAGAACTTATTTTTTTCACTTTACGTAGCTGAAACAAAGAAATGTTTCTGTAAAAGCTATGCCAATTTGGGTGGCACGTTAACGAATTCCTAATTCATTGAAGAGTAACCTGCCCTTGCTGCACCCCCCGTTTCTATATAAAACTCAGTGTGGAATCTCTCTGTCCATTAAGACCTCTATTTTGTATCGACCTGTAAATTGATCAACATCCTTGATGCAAGTGTAACAAATTAATACATGAAGCTTGTTACTGTCTCTGACCTGTGGCAGGATGGTAACTGTTGTGGGTTTTTTATAATGGGAGTAAATGAGTTGTGGTATAACTAATCCCAAAAGTGTCTGAATTAGCACTTACTACAGTGTGTTCTCACAGATTCGAACATTTATTTAATGGCATTTTAATATCTCTTCAACAGAGTATACACAATAATATGAGACATTTGCTGTGGAACCTTTACCTTATAGCACAATTTGCTTCACCTGAAGCTTTTTTTTTTTTGAGAAGGTGTAGGCTGTGTTGGTTTTAAGTGAGGGTCTAAGGAGAGGTAACGCTGAGGTTGGAGGAAGAAAACTAGAAGCATTGTCACTAGGGTGGGCCATAAACTTAACTGTTAACACTGGTGAATTTAGTACTGTTGTCAGTGAGACACTGTTTATTTGAATAATGATTTTAATATCCCCCTCTTGGGTAGAGGAAAGGTCCAGCCACATCAGGTATCTGTTCCTGTTCTTACCAGTTTTGCTAATTGAATATTTGTGTGCAATGTTTTGTTGCCAGCCAAAGCCGTTTGTCTGTGTCAGACGGCAGTCAATTCTTCCTGTTCCTGTTTAATGAACAAAGGGGATGAGAGGTTTCAAGAGTTCAGTTGGATAAGAGCAGGAAATATAAATCAGGCCTATAATGTGGTAAAGCTAAGCCCTCTGTACTTGTCTTGCTGTCTTTTATGTGTGCCAAGTCTGTGGCTGGTTACCTTTTTCTCTGTGTGGCAGATCCATCACTTTTGGGTATTTAGCAGCTTGAAGGAAGACCTAACTGCCTGCTGTTGATATGGGAAAGTCATAAAGCTTTTTCTGATCTTGTTGTCTGATACATCTGCCTTTGGAGACAACCAGCTGTACCACCATAGAGCTCTTGAGTAACTTACAGCTTGCTTTTCTTTTTAAAATACAGTATGTATTTACATCTTAGTTCAGTAAGTTCTATTTCCTGTTGTAGAAGTGGCCTGTGATTTAACATATTTGTGAACCTGCTTGATCTGTAAGTAACAGCTTGCAAAGCTTTCGTAGTGCTTTTTATATGGATGGTGCTTCTTTTAGCAGACAGTAAAAGGCTTTCCTTGAGGGAGAATGGGAATACTAACTGAGAATCACTGAAACATTCTTGGGGTTTATAAGGGTCTTCATGCAATTCTGTTTTCCTCTACCTCCCCACACACATCCCCAAAAAGGTGTGTGTGGGGGAATATTACACAGCAGCCACAGATCTTTTTTCCTTGTAGAGAGTGGCAGAGTTTTTACTGGAGTTTTTTTTTTTTACTGCAGGCTATCATAGTATGGCTGTTGCAGTCTACATGGAGTCAGAAACATTGCAGAGATTGCCAGGAATGCAAACTTTCCTATTTAGATAGTTTCCAGTCCCTTTTCTTTGTCCACTATTGAGCCCATTTCTTGAGAGAGGCATCTCTAGACAGTCACAAAGCATCTCTGATTCTGTAGTGCCTGTACCTCCTTTCTCTGGTGCAACATTAACAAAGATGGATGTGTATGCCTATTGTCTACGTATGTGCTCCTCTGTGTTTGTCTCCTGCTACTTTTTTTTTGAGAAGGTACAACTGCCTAAGATGTGTAGATAAAATTTTCTGAATTCTCAGATGTCAGTCTTTCTACAGCTTTGATCAAGGCTGCCATGTACTTACATGCTCTCAACAATATTAAATGGCACCTGCGACCTCATTGATGGATCTAGGTAGTTCTTCAGATTTCTAAATAGTGAATTGAGTATTTTCTGGTGGTTGTTGCTTTAATAATACCAGTCATCTCGATGAGGAATCCTGTTCAACTGTACTTTATGTGTTTAAAGATTAATGGCACCCCCACACCCTATATGCATACAGGTTTCAAAAGTGCATTGTGATTGAATGTTAGGTGCCTAGGTTCTTTCTTCAATACTGACGTGTCTCCATTTCCTTTATTGGTGTTTTATGGTGAAACTTAAAATATTCAGAAGCAGCAGAATTTTGCAGATTCTATAGATGTCTTTACTCCATTAAATTTAAAAGTGCACCCAAAGTAGTTTCCTCACATAGATTTCATATTAAAAAAATTAATTTTGCTAAAAAAGTAACACAAACAAAAACCTGAGAGCTGTTGATGATTTTAATGGCATTGAAGCTGAGTATCCATAGAATTGTTTAGGTTGTGTTTCCAAGGTATTTTTGCCAGTTTGTGGTTCAGTATGTGTTTCATTTGGAATTACGATACAGCAAGTGTTCTGCCAATGCAGGTGATTTACCTACAATTCAGACTTCTCTTGCTATTTTAGTTGAGCTGGAGATAATCTGCAAAATGCTTTTGTAAATTCAAACTACAGCATATATTCTTGTTCCTTTACTTTGATGCCCTTTTTTATCCCAAGGGAAAGCTCCCTTTGCTCTTAAAAATCATGGGTTGAAGTACATAAACAGATTAGACTAGTAGTACAAAACACAAAACTAAGAAACTAGAGGTATGCTAAGATGTTCAGAAGCTCTATGTTGAGCTTAGGAAATTGGCACCTGGTTTAAAACTTGGCTTATGAGCTGTCTAAATTTGGAACAGAAATCAAATGATGTAGTCAAGACTGTCTGTGGCTAAGAGGAGAATGGACTGAGTTTGTAACTTAGGCTAATGGTGTCTTTTTGGAATGACTTTTTTTTTTTTTTAAACAGTGGTTTAGTAGGACGACCATAAATAACTCAGAGAAGGAAAAGTGGGCTGAGAGCTGAGATTCCATCTCTGGTCAAAAACGTGCAAACATTCACAGTTTGATTTGAATTTTTAATTTTCAAAATACTGCATGAACTTTCAAGTAAGCCTGTCTAAATTCTAGGTTCTGCATATTTTGAAGAACATCTTGCAACAAGGGAAAAAGTTGAGAAAACTGAGTGAGTTGACATAGTGTTAACTTTCAGAGAAATGTGCAGCATCAAGCCAGCTAAAATATTTAGGTTTTAGCTTCTGGAGTTTTGCTGAAATTACTAAATTTTAAAAGAAAATGATGAAGAATTAATGCTTTGAGTTCTCAAGTGATTTCTGAACAAGATATTTAATTTGACGTATGAGGGCTAGTTATTTTTATTTGATCTTTTTGGCTTCCAGAGCAAAGTATGGAAAAGCATCACATTCTCACTTCAATGTAAAATAATATATTATTCTTAAATAAAAATAAGACTGTATACTGATTTGAGACCAAATGTGTTTGATATTGGCTGCAGCTGCTGTTAGAGGGATGTTTTATTTGTCAGAGAACAGGTATGTTTGGGGTTCCTTCCATCAGCTGTATAAAGCTAGTAACTGTCTGAATTCCTTCCTCTGTTTTCTTAAATTATTCTGGATTTCAACTTAAGAAAAGTGATTTATAATGTTGTAAAAACAGAAACTTCTTTTCATGATGGTGACCACTGATTTCTGTGACTGTTTCCTTTACGGTTTTAGGCAGAGTATTTTTCTTTTTGCTGTAAAAGCAATGAAAAAAGTGGTTTGATACTTTTTGACAAGAAATCAATTTTCTTTAGGTTTTAGAGAAACTATTGACGACTTTGTATATACAGTGCTTACAAGTCACTGCTAATATAAATATATTTTTTTTATTATATAATATAAAT
>NW_010536032.1:0-9737 GCF_000687285.1 Phaethon lepturus
TCCAACCCAAACTTTTCTATGATTCTGTGATAATAATGCATGTTATTTCTCACACCGAACCTTCAGTCACATGCAGATAGATGTAGTAAGAATATCTGCATATCAGGAAATTCAAGAGTTTTTTTATCTCTCTTCCAAAATCTTTTTTCAGTGCGCGAATGATGGTCAGTTAGAGGAGGCGTTCACACCAACTCAGATTTACTTCAGTTAATCTACACTTATACCTTTTGTGGTGCTTCAGCTAGGAGAAATCTTCTGTATTTTTTCTGGAAGCAGAGGAATATTTTATAGTTCTTCAAAGGCACCAGCTGGGGAAGAGCAGTTTGGTGAAGCCAATTGCCCTTGAGGGCCCAACTGTAAACTGAGGCAAGTTGTTTGAGTCTGTTTACTTTCCATCAGCTGTCAGATCATCATAGCTCAGCCAAAGACCTTTAGGGTAGATCCAGCTTTCAGGATCTTTCTATCTGGTGTCTTCTTTCACTGCCAGAGATGGAACCAGCAGTTTGGGCAGCACTGTGCTTCACGTGGCTCAGTTCTTTGAACTCCTGCTCTCTCTGCTACCTCTTCTTTGGGTGAAGGGGGAAAGACAGAGGTAGCACACGGCAGCTGGAGTTTGGAGCTGCTACTTTATTAACTGAATCCGTCAAAGGAGGATGCCAAATTCAGGAACTGCCTTTGGCAGCTGCAGAGACAGGACTGTCTTGTGCTAGATCACAGCGACTGACGGGCTTGAGCACGTGCACAAGTGAACATACTGCTAATTGCTAGCATAGTCCCTGGAACCCTTTTAGCCCTGGCCAATTAGCACTGTCCCAAACAATGTCTGAGCACAGGCTGGGAACTAGCATGGGCCTGGGACTGTTCCTAATAAGACACTGATGAGGCCATTCTGGGGTTTGGATTGCTTTTTTGAAGCAGGGGAGAAGAGGGGATAGAGTTTAGCTCCATGGATGTGAGCTGTGCCCCATAAGCTGAGCTGCATCAGGGGTACAAAAAGGTCCTTGGACTGCTTATTTATTAATATAAATGTAACTATAGCATTTGTTTCTGAAGTATTATTGTATAGTAGTCACAGACATGAGAGACTCTTTCAAGACAAATAACCATAGCTCTCCAGAGACAGCACGTGTGGCAATTCCAAGTACACGGCTTACTGTGAAATTAATATGCACCAACAGTCCCTTGCAGTCTGGTGCCTGAGAAAGGGAGAGAGATACAAATTTTTCTGTTTCCTGCTATTTCTTCAGGTTTAGAAATAGATCTATAAGATACTCCTATGTAGTTTTAAGTTGGATGTATACTGTTTTATCTGATTGGCGTAAATTCATGTAAATGTATTCACACATATAACACCTTTTTAAATCATCGTGTCTTAGGTTCACAGAATCACAGAATCACTAAGGTTGGAAAGGACCTTCAAGACCATCAAGTCCAACCATTAATCCAGCACCACCATGTCCCCTAAACCATGTCCTGAAGTGCCACATCCACACATTTTTTGAACACTTCCAGAGATGGTGACTCCATCACCTCCCTGGGCAGCCTGTTCCAATGCCTGACCACCCTCTCAGTGAAGAAATTTTTCCTAATATCCAATCTAAACCTCCCCTGGGGCAACTTGAGGCCATTTCCTCTTGTCCTATCACTAGTTACTTGGGAGAAGAGACCAACACCCTCTCAATTTGTGTGCGTATACACGGTCTTAGAAAATAAAGTGTTCAATGCTGTATGCCCCAAAATAATTCAATATGTCAATTTTTGAGGTGACCGCAAAAGAATCATTCTAAGTCCATACTTTCATGAAGGCTTAAACTTTTCATTCATAATTCTGGCTGCAAGCTGGTCTTCTGTCACTGATATACTGTGAAACACTGTCCCTCAAGACTGAAACAGTTCATGTGCCAACACTTACTGTGCTGTATGGTATGCTCACAGTTCCTATTATCTCACTCTATGAGAAAGCTTATTAGCTTAACTATGCAGAGTTAGAGTCATATTTTCTCTTCACATATGTAAGCTGCATGCGTGAGAATTGGAAAAGAAAATTTAACCTTTTACTTTTTTCCTGTAGGAGTAAGGTTGTACAGCTTTACTCCATGGCCAAGCAAATTAATTCTGGTACAATTAATTTCATAGTCTTGAATAAACCACAATTAGCAGTGACAAGCATAATTCTAGAGATATTCCTTAATGTATTGTTGCTTTGAATTGGTTTGTCTTATTCTGGGTGGCATAGAGGAACTATGTAGGAAACAATAGCATCAGTCTCAAAGATCTCAACAGTCTAATGTGGCAAAGAACTGGTAGAAAAGAGGGTACAACATACAAGCAAATTGATTATACTGGCTATAGCTTTGTGTATTCTTAGTTCCATTTTGTTTGTTGGTTGTACTGCTTTTATATACAGAAACTAGCATTTCAGTGTTGGGTAACTCAGATTTTGACCCTTCAGACATCTAAGCATGACAGTAGCTTAACATGCACCAAGTTATTCACATTAATTAACTTTTATAGGACTGGAACTTAATTTTTAAAATACTAATTTTTAGTTTGAAAAGCATATTTTATCTTTGTAAGAGCTTACTCCGTAAGTAGTGACTCTTTTGGCTCCATTCTGTCCAGAATAATTTCCTTGCTGATGAAACATCAGATGCAGTTATGCTTACAGGGGTTTTTTTTAATATTTGCAGTGGGACAAAGACTATTTCTCTTATATAGTCCTTTGCAAGCCTTGCCATGCTTTAGGTGCCAGTATAAATTTAATGGGAGATTTTGTCCCAGATGTCAATTTCTGCATTAAAAGATGAGTTAGCATAAGAACATGATGTTTTGGGATTTTAGTATTTATTTACATTCTCTATATGGCAACCAGGTTGGTAAGGAAGCTGACAATATTCTCAAAGTCTGTTTGATTGCATATGAAATTTAAAGTGCAGTCGGAGCTGTCTGGATTTAATTGCCACCCCCCCTTGGTATGGGGGAATAAAACATCTCAGCTCATACGGGAGAAAAAAATTAAAAACAGGCAGCACCAGCCCCGTTGTAAGCTTCACATGCAATCAAATGGCCTTGAAGGGAAACTCCTCTTCCTGGCTGCACTTTCAAGCTAGACAATGACATGTGAACCAAAATCTTCTTTTTAACTATTGCCTGGGAGGCCACCAAAGAATCCCAGCTGACCCCCTGCCATCAGAGTGAGTGATGGTTGGCTGCTGGTGTTGCAGCTCACTTCTCCCAGGCTGCCACCCTGAGAGATCCCACCATCCACCGTTGATGTAAGTGACATTAGCCCACTGGGCTTTGAAAACACTTTTCAGGTCAGTCATCGTGGAGAGATAGCTTCCTTCACACACACCATCACAGTGAGTGACATCAGGCCACTGGGGTTTAAAATATAGACCCTCAGGCTTGCTAAGCTGACACTGCTGAGAAAACTGCTTTTATTGTTTTACATCAGCAGGGACCTCTCTGTCTTTTTTTGCATTGTTTACTTAGAAGCCAGCCTCCCCTTTCCCTGACTCCCACCCCAGACAATTATTAACATCTGTAGGATAATTTCTACTTTTTTTTTAAACTGGAGGTAAAGCAGATTTTAGTCTTTGCATTTTAATAGCCATTTGCTTTCTCATATGATTTTATAAAATCTTTTAAAAAAGATCCTGGGTGTGCCCAAGTATTCGTTAGTGGGAGAGTCTTAGAATAATAAAAGGAGAGCAATTCTTAGAGATTCTAGTCCTTTTAGTTGTCCAGGTCAGACACTCCTTGATTGATAATGCTAATGATAATCATTCTTTTAGCTTTTCCTGAGGTTCATGGAAAATTAAGACCTCAGGAAATGTTTCTCTCCAGTCTTGACAGAGTATAAGTCTGGCTGGTGCTTGGTCTTCCAAATTAAAAAAAATTAAAAGGCTCCTCTCTAGTCAACCATCATAGGAATCTATACCTGACATTTTGGATAGGTTTTGAACCCTAAATTCAGGTGATGAGATTTTAGGGGCTTTGTGAAATAATGCATGGGATTTAGGATCAAAAACCCTAAACTGTTTAATATGGAAGAAAAGATACAAAATTGTGATTGTGTAATATTGCTGAAAACATGATATCATAGAATAATATATAGTGCATTAGAAGTACTATTTTTCTGAACTCTATTTCCCTTTCATTCAAAATTAAGAAATGTTTCTCAATATATTACTGAAAAGCAGAGATTTTTTCCAAATATTTATATCTTAAGGTTTCTAATTCTTTATGAAAACAGCAAACATAGGTAAGCTAGAACAAATACATGCATTTGAGTATTTAGAAAAATAAATTCTGAGAAAGATTACTTGGTTAATTGTTAATTTATTTAAAGGTACAGAATAGACCTATACTGAAACTAGCATTTTTTGTCTGATTTGTGACTTTCTTTTCTTTTTCTTTGCTCTGTGACATTTGAAGTTCTTTTCTCACTGATCTGATCTTCATTTGGATGCATAAACTCATTTTGGAGTCAGATTTCACAAGAGGTACTGTGCAGAGTAACATCGCTCTTTAAGAGAATTTTGAATAGTTTTTAATATAGTTTTTAAATATTCTCTCTCTTCTTCAGTTTACCTATTTTTTGAATGGCCTCAACTACATATAGATGCTGAACAGCACCAGTTTCATTGAAGGAAGAGGCTTTTTAATGTTTTTGAGATATTAGCAGTAAATTGTTAAAAATATGTAATAAAAATTTATTTTGAAGAAGCAACTGGGCTGTCCAATAAGATACATATGAAAAGAATATGCTTTAGCCTTATGAGAACTGAAATATAGAACAGAAATATAGAAACAGTGCAACACCAGATCAGACTGAGGTCCTTTCCTGTCAGCATGAACATAGCCCCTAATAGTCACCACTACCAGATGCTTCTGAGGACACTGCAGGCAAGGATGACATTGAGTCTTCCACACTGAAGTTCTCATCCTAAGTAAAATCCTTAAACATTAAGGTTTCTCCTACTCCTAGAAGTTCTTTTAAAGATGCAGTTTTTATGAGCTTGATAATATTATGTACTAGTAAACACCACAAGCCAGTCGTGTTGTGTGGGGATTTTAAAATTATTCTCCTAAGTTTTGAATTAGCCCCACCTCACTTTCATATAAACGGGACTTTCAAGGCCAAGGGCTTGTTTCTAACCCATAGTGTATAAGGTTTGTGTTGCAAGGTTTTGGTAGTGAGGGGGCTACAGGAGTGGCTTCTGTGAGAAGTGTCTAGAAGCTTCCCCTAAGCTGGATAGAGCCAATGCCAGCCTGCTCCAAGATGGACCCACCGCTGGCCAAGGCCGAGCCCAGCAGCGACGGTGGCAGCGCCTCTGGGGTGACGGGGTTAAGGAGGGGAAACACCCGGCAACAGCAACTGCAGCCGGAGAGAGGAGTGAGAAGGTGTGGGAGCAGCAGCCCTGCAGCCCCCCCGGCCAGGGCAGCAGGAGGGGCAGGAGGGGCTCCAGGCGCCGGAGCAGAGGTTCCCCGGCAGCCCCTGGGGAAGAGCCTGGTGAGGCCGGCTGGGCCGCGGCAGCCATGGAGCTCCCTGCTGAAGCAGATATCTACCTGCATCCTGGGGAAGACCCCATGCCGGAGCAGGTGCATGCACCCGTAGGAGGCCGTGACCCCGTGGGCAGCCCACGCTGGAGTAGGCTCCTGGCAGGACCTGTGGCCCCGTGGAGAGAGGAGCCCAGACCAGGACTTGTGACCCCGTGGGGAACCCACGCTGGAGCAGTCCATTCCTGAAGGACTGTACCCCATGGAAGGGACCCAGGCTGGAGCAGTTCGTGAATTACTGCAGCCTGTGGGAAGGCCCCATGTTGGAGCAGTTTGTGGAGGACTGTCTCCTGTGGGAGGGACCCCACGCTGGAGCAGGGGAAGAGTGTGAGTCCTCCCCTGAGGAGGAAGGAGCGGCAGAAACAATGTGTGATGAACTGACCACATCCCCCATTCCCCCCGTCCCCCTGTGCAGCTCTGAGGGGAGGAGGTAGAGAAAATGGGGAGCAAAGTTGAGCTCGGGAAGAAGGGAGGGATGGGGGGAAGGCATTTTAAGATTTGGTTTTAGTTCTCATTACCCTACTCTGATTTTGATTGGCGATAAATTAAATTAATTTCCCCAAGTTTAGTCTGTTTTGCCCATGGTGGTAACTGGCAAGTGATCTCTCCCTGTCCTTATCTCAACCCATGAGCCTTTCATCGTATTTTCTCTCCTCTGTGCAGCTGAGGAGGGGAAGTGATAGAGCAGCTTGGTGGGCACCTGGCATCCAGCCAGGGTCAACCCACCACACATAGGAACAGAAGCAAGAACTGGATCCCAGGCTTCTGCAGTTCAGAACCACAGAAAAGACAGAATCTAACTGCTGTGCTGTAAAATTTGCAAGAGGTTTTAAGGAGCGCTTTTGCTTTTTCTCTTGGCTATAACAATCTGTATGCGATTGTGCTCCTGTTTTCTTAACCAGACTGAAGAAAGCGCTACTTCTAGCTCTCTTTGTGCTGTTCACAGGAGTTCGTGTGTTGCTCCGAGCACACTGGTGTGCAGGCTCTCATACTACCAGCATACCCCAACTGGCTCCTGTGTCTAGCATGTTCTGGGAAAGGTCAGTGTTTATTCAGCTCTGTGCAGTTTTGGGATTCCACTCCTGTGGAAATCCCCAAGTCCCCATCTGGTCAAAAGGCTTACTGTAGTATACCTTGTGTGAGGATTGATTCATCTGTCCTAGACCTAGCATTGCAAACCCCATCTGTTCAGAAATTGGGGCCAAAATGGCATGAGTTTGTTAAAAAATTTTTTTTAAAGTAATAAAAACATGAGTTGCCTCTAGACTTTTGGGCCCTTTTGGTTTACTCAGTTTGCATATTCAAATTATCCTACAGAACCATGAACATTATTTTGGATCTTTGTTGTAAAATGAAAATTAAGTTTTCTCTTAAGTGCACAGCTTGAGAGTCTAAGATTCACGAGAGCTGCTAAAAAATCTGCAATATCTGTGACTGTCCATATAGAAATGAAAGATGGATGTCCCTATAGCAACTGGAATCTGAAATCAAGAGACTGCAAAAAGGAAGACAATATCCCAATTGGGTTGTGCTTGCTTTGGCTCTGAGTATTTTGGATAAGGAATTATAAGTTCTGTATCTGTCTGCTTTATGCACTGGCATGCTGGATCTGGAAGAGGCCACACATGCATTTCTGCACCTTCTGTATTTAGATGGAAGTCATCAAAATGTTCTACTAAAATGCAGCCTGCATAGTACTTTAAATTTTGATTGTGACCATCACTGTATTAACTGCACCAGGAATGTTGGTTTTGGTGACACAATTAGTTTCTACAAAAAGGATTGTGGTGCTAGGGAAACAATACCATTTCTGTAAAGCAGCTGTTGAAATCCTTAAGGATTGATGATTCTGTTTTCATGAAAGTAAATCACCAAAATATATATAGACAGAATATTTTATAAATAGAATATTTAGAAACTTTCCAGAAAAAAATATTCATGACTTATTTATAAGAGAAGATATTGAAGAATGCCCTAGTTTTACTGAATACACTGGTGAAGGAACACTATGCCCTCCTCAAAATAACCCCCCGTCAGGTTATGTGCTGTAGGAATACATTTTTTTTAATATAGATGCTTGACAATGGCAGCTTTAGCTTGCCCACCACACCTTTCACAAAAATGTGCTGTTAGTTTTATAAATTAAGGCACCCGATTGCTTATTCACAATTGATTTTCTCTTTTCTTCTCTAAATGGCTTTCTGTAAACTCTTTTTTTACTGGTTAAATCACAGTGACACCAGTGATGCACATTATTTTTCCCCTTGCTAAGATACTATAGCCTGTATAAAACTAATCGCAAAAATGAAGTTCTGAAAAAGTGTCATCTAGTGTTTCTCAATATGGTTTTGTTCTAAAGGCCTGAGCTCTACTTTGTCATTAGTAGTGTACACAGTCAATTATGGGATTATCATTCTGGTAGTCATGCAATTTCTATTGCATACTGTAATTTGTCTTGATGACTTAAAAAGGTGCTATAAATTAGTTATTTCACTCCATTTTTTTCTATTTAAGGTAATATTGCATCATCTAATAACAACATTATGACTACAAATGCTACAAGATTTCTACTTACAAGAAATAGTTATGTTCTTAATTTTGGAGACTATAGCTTGACATGTTATCAAGTCAAACTTCAGAGTCTTAAAAAGAAATGATAAGTTGTAGGCCTGTTTCAACATCTGGGGAGAACAGGATGGTTCTATCCTATGCCACTTAAAAGGCTTAGCATATGAATATGCTTGCCACTATCAGCCATTCAGCTGCAGGACACTGTCATGCTGAGGAACAGATGACTTATTTACTTAAATCCAACAAGAAAGTGGCAAAGCAAAACTGACATTAATTCCCTGTCAAATGAAAAACAATTTCCTAAACATGTAATTAAAGTATAATGATAATAGAAAACAGTTCATGCAGTCCTTTTTAAATTTGGGGTAACTTTTTATTTCATTTTCTATGACATTTTCTTGACTAAATTGTTGTTGTTTTGGTTTTGTATCAGATTTAGTTTTCACCAAAGGCAGTTGTATTGCAACACAACAAAAAAAAAAACACAGAAAGAAATTTATACTTCACCTGAAACGGAAACTGTTAGACACAAATAGGTCTTTTCCACCCAGTTTGGTATTCCTGGTGAGTTTAATTTTAGCTAATACAAATAGTAAAGCTATTCAAACTTATGCCTTTTGACTCGGATATTAACATGTCAAGACTAAATCAAGGAGGATCTAACTCATCCACGTGTTGTGAAAGCAAGGCTCTTTCATAGAAAAGGCTGTATGATCATTAGTTTTTCTCTTCCTGCTCTTCAGTAAAACAGTTAAGCATTTGCTAGATTAATTGGCTTGTGAAATTACTTCATCTTGGCCCTTTTCTAATTTTATCTATATATTTATTCTTCCTCTCCTTACTGCTCTTCCCACATTTGTTCTGACCTCTAAGCCTTACATTAGCAATTAACTTTCTTTGAGACTTTTTTTTTTTAATTTTGGAGAGATTATCTCATTCCATGAAGAAAGCAGAAACAGGTTTAAATGAGAGAGACTTCATCAAAGAGATGATGATAATCCCTGTTGTGTCTGTGTATTCTTCTTGTCAATTTGGAAAGTTTCATAAAAAAAACCTTCTTTGAGACTACTTTTCTCATGTTTTCCATTTTATACCCTTGAAGTGCAGTGGAAAAACAGACAGAAAACTAATACTGTAATTTAAGTTACATTTTCCCTCCCTTTTCATAAACAGACTAAATGCTACTATAGCTCTCATATTTCTTTCTTTGTACTTTATTTGCCCTGTAAGACTTCTTTGGAGACCCTTCCCCTTTCTCATTTTCTATTTTCCTCATAAGAAGGTGAAGGGTAGTAATATTACAACAGGAAAATAAATTCCCTGTATACATACATGTACATGTCAGTGGTCACAGAAATTGTGACTAAAATGACAGATACAATAAATATTCTTCAGGGTCTTCTGTTAGTTTAGATTTAGGTCACAAAGTGTATTTCCCAGGCTGTCATTGATGAGCCAGTCTGACAACATAAATGCTGTTTTAGCTTTTTCAGAGCATCGGCTTTGTAGCAGCATTGAATTAATAGTTTTCAGAACTTTTACAGTGTTCCTAACAATCCACATTAAGCCATAAAGATTAATTTTTAAACAGTACTTGTCCT
>NW_010536032.1:10263-10600 GCF_000687285.1 Phaethon lepturus
GAAACCCCCTGGTCTGGTACGGCCCTCTGCTTATTACCCATTATTGGTTAAGCAGGTTGGCAGTGATGAGGTTGCGGAGAGAAGTCCAAAAGCAATCAAAAGGGACTTCAGAGTGCTGGGGCGATTGCTTGAAGGATCA
Source organism: Phaethon lepturus (assembly GCF_000687285.1). Lineage (NCBI taxonomy): Eukaryota > Metazoa > Chordata > Aves > Phaethontiformes > Phaethontidae > Phaethon > Phaethon lepturus. The sequence continues at coordinate 10,403 of NW_010536032.1, forward strand.
GGAGCACAGGTAGTGTTTTCCTCAATCCCTTCAGTGACAGGGAAGAATACTGAAAGGAACAGGAAAACACACCTGATAAACACGTGGCTCAGGGGCTGATGCCATCGGTGGAATTTTGGGGTTTTTTGATCATGGGGAGGTTTACATGCCACCGGGCCTGCTGGCAACAGATGGAGTTCATCTATCTCCAAGGGGGAA
>NW_010536033.1:0-8549 GCF_000687285.1 Phaethon lepturus
AGGGGAAACTTGTGCCCCTGGCACTGCTCGTCTCCGGCTGCTCCGGGACGGTGCAACATAAATTAAGCTTCATGAGAAAGCAGCTGTTTAACAGCGGGCGAGGGATCCTCTGCTCCCGGTGAAAGTTGCTTTCGAGTTTGGCCCATGGGGGTTGCCAGGAAAATTGGCCGCTTTGAAAGGGCTTTTGAGCCACAAGGAGAAATCCCAGCTGGGAGGGAGAGCCCGAGGTGGCCGGAGAGGAGGCGAGTGTCCCCCGAAAACAGGGGAACGGCTTTGGCTTCCCCTTGGGGAGGGATCTCGGGAGCCTGGGCACGGCCGTCGCTGCTGGGTTAGGGGCTCCTCTCCGCCATTTGGCTGTGGCTGTGTTAACTCCTTGTCCCGGGATGTCAACCAGGAGAGCGTGGGGAGAGCAGAAGGGCTTGGAGGAGTCAGGTCGCCTCGGTCTCGCTTCCTTGCCTGGTTGCCCCTTCATGGGATGGATCAGAAGGTGCTTGGGACCCACCAGCTTCCTCAAATTGTGTTTTGGGTCGATTGGCTGGTTAAAATCCTCAGTTTTGCACAAAAGGCCCCAGCCAGAGCAGCATTAAACAAATTTTTCTGTGCCAGGGATGGGAGTTGGACATGGACTAAAGCAAATAAATTTGTATTTCATCATGCCGGGGTTGGGTTTCTTTGTTTTCCACCGTGCTCTGGGCATTCTGGGCTCCCTACGGCCGCGAATGCTTCTGCATCCAACCTTCACCTTCAAACTCATCTCAGTGGCCGAGCAAAAAAACTTCTGCTCCTTTCTGCAAACCTGGCTCCCTGCGGAGGCTGCTCTGTCCTCTGCCTCCAGCGTGCTCTTCCTTTGGGTGTTTCTCCTCTCGGTCGGCGTGGGGATGGGGTTCGCGGGGTTCCTCCTCCAGCCCCAGCCCCACCAAGCAGCTCAGGACCAGGCTGAGGGATGCTGCAGCCGTGGAAAGCGCACGCACGGTGACCTGGCAGCGGCTGTGCGTCAGTCAGGGCTGTGCGCTCTTGCCGAGGGATGCGTGCCGGCTTCGTGGCTCGTGCTGCTCGGCTCGGGAGGTAAAGGATGCTGTCAGTGAGGGAAGCTGGTGTTATTTTTGTTCCTGGAAGGGGTGTTAGGAAAAAAAAAAGAAGCTGTGAGATACTTCTCTACCCATCCCCACTGCTGCAGGCCTGGCCGAGTCCAGGAGCTGGAGCCCAGACGCATCCCAGGGAGCACGGGAATGTGCCTCCCCAGTGCAGGAACCGAGGGGTGAGGGGGCTTGAGGGCTGGAGGCTCCGGTACTTATCATTTATATGGGGCTGTAAATGATCCCAGTTGCCTGCAGGGAGACCTTGAGCAAGAGCTTTCTCCTTGCTGGAAGAGCCTGTGCGGTCCCAGCGATGCAGGATGGGCACCATGTATGTGTGGGAGCGGGAGGGTCGGGGCATGGGATGTGCGAGGAGATGTGGTCTGGGGCCACCCAGGCGGATGGCAAAGACCAAGGATGCTGGGGAAAGCAGGGTGTTGGGGCGGGGGGAAGATCAAAATTAAATGATGTGTTATGCCCTGATGTGCTCTTCCAAAAAGAAATGAGGGAGGACGTGAGCCCACTGACCCCACAGCGATGGGCCGGGGCAGCCTGCAGCTATGTCACTGCAGTGACGCCAGTGCAGAGTCTGCGTCTGAGACTTAAGATCAGTGTAATTTGTTAAATGTATTCCATCATCTTACAAGGAAGCAGATGAAACGTAGGTGCCAATATCTAAAGTGCATGCAAAATGCTGCTACATAGGGAGAGAGGGAAGATTTTTACACACTCTGCAGGTTCCCATCCATTAGTCATAACATTTCCAGCATGCAGAGGTTTGGGTTTTTTCACCACGCGTGCACTCTCCGTAGAAACAAATGCATGGGAAGAAAAATTGGAGGTGACACGAGGGAATGGAAAAACCCAGGTGGGTTTTTCCCCAGCAGGACCCTTTGTTCTCCGGCAGAGACCTCCGGCTTCAGTCCTGATTTCCCAGCATTTGTGGCCGGCATAGGTGATGCTTTCTTTCTTCTGGTATGTTCTTGACTTCTTTATACCAGTCTTCATGCTTTGCGGGGAGGGAGGATGGAAATATAATCAACCCTGTTGAAAAGTTTGACATTTCGTAGCAGATAAAGCCAAATGTAAGACAGTTGCTTTGACTTGGCTCCTTTTTGCTGAGTTTAAGGGGAGGCAGGAGGGGATTTAGGCTGGAGGTGGAGAAAGGAGGAGGAGGCACATGCACTCCTCCTGTCACGGTGACATCCAGCTCTGGGGTTTTTTAGGAGAAAAGCATCTCTGGGAACAAGCTCTTTCCAGCTTTACGCCTGTGCAGAAACTTGAATCAATATCCAGCCAAAATCTGAAGGTGAGGGAACCTCTGCTCCTGTGTCACCAACATCAATTTTCATGGCAGCTGTGATTTGATCACTGGGGATCCCGACAAGGATTTTGTCGTTGTTGGGTGAGTTGGAATTGAAGGTTCATGGTTGCTTCCTTCATCTTTTCTATTTCTCTGGTCTCCCTTGGGAAGGAGAAAAGGGTTTCCAGTCCCGTGTCAGTATTTGTCTTTATTACATCCATAGTCATTCTTTGGTGGCCCCTGGGAGCTGCTGGCTGGCTGTGATCAAACAGAAGGTTTTATGACGTGTGCTACCTCATAGCCGGACCAGGGCAGGGTCCTGGTGGCTTTTTGGATGGGAGAGGAGAGGTGGGAACTGGTGGCTGTCACACGGGGTGGACACAGCTGTTGACTGCTCCCTCCCCAGGGATGGCTCGTTCTGGATGTGCCGTTTCTTTGATGTCTTTCCTGAATACCCGCTGGCTTTTCCCAGAGAGGAGGTACTGGGATGTCCAGTTATGACTGGGGCAGAAAGAGATGGTGGCATCTTGCCCGGCTGCTCTCTGAGCTGCGTGCCGCCTCTGTCCTGTCCGCATTCCCCTGGAAAAAACAGAGGGTTTTCCATGGAACATTGCCTGAGCATACTTTTTCCTCCAAAATGGGTTTGAACCTGCCCAGTTCTGCTGCAAAATCTTCCGCTGCTTGCCTGGGCCATTCTTTAAAAATAAAGGCACTTAAAAAACTGCTTTTTCTCCCCCAGAACAGTGTTGGTAGCAGGGACTCTCGCTGGGTTGTGTTCCCGATCGTGAGGGGATGGCTGTCTCCTTACTAGTTAAAAAGGCAATGTTTGTAGTAAGAAATGAATAGGAAATGCTTAAATTAATTAATTAAATGAATAGGAAATGCTAAGGAGCGTTTGCCCTTCCCTGGGGCTGCTGAGAGGTGATCTCCGTGCGAGCCTCGGCTGGAGGACCGATGTGGGAGCGGAGGGTCTCACTGGGGAGCTGGGAGCCCCGATTTGGGCATCCCTATTTCACAGGGGGTCAGCCAAACGGCTGGCGTGGGGAGGTGCGCATCCAGCTCTCCGCGGGAGCTGGCAGCATAGCGATGCTCGCTTTCGGTCTGATCTGGCTGGGAGGTGGAAGCGTGTCCTGGTGCCAAATGAGGAGAAACTCCTTCTTTCTGCAAATACAGCAGACAGAGGAATCACTTCCAGTGACATAAGGAGGCCAAGAGGGGTGATGAAAAAGCACAAGATGGGTTAATGTTGTTCAGGGCCCCCATCAGCCTAGACCCACCTCCAGCATGGCCTTAGGAACAAACTGATCCACCTTCAGAGCGTGACACAGATAGTGTTGGACTTGTCTTCCTGCCTTACGGTGGGAATTCCTTCAGTGAGTCTTCCTTGGATCAACTTTAAGCCATCTGCCAGCACTGACCCTGGTAAAGTGGCTGCAAAGGGCAAAGAAACCACCTGGGAATCACTTTGCTTCTTGGACTGGCTTTGCTAGCTTGGAACGAAATCTCTGCTGGTGAGCTGGGGCAGGGGAGTTCACGGATTGGGGAGCAGACATAGAATCATAGAATCATGGAATCACAGAATCACAGCAAGGTTTGGGTGGGAAGGGACCATTAAAGTCCATCTAGTCCCACCCCTGCAGTGAGCAGGGACATCTTCACCCAGAGCAGGTTGCTCAGAGCCCCGTCCAGCCTGACCTGGGCTGTTTCCAGGGATGGGGCATCCACCACCTCTCTGGGCAACCTGGGCCAGGGCTTCACCACCCTCACTGGGAAAAACGTCTTCCTTAGATCCAGCCTGAATCTCCCCTCTTTTAGTTTAAAACCATTACCCTTTGTCCTATTGCAACAAGTCCTGCTAAAAAGTCTGTCCCCAAACATACAAACTGTTATTTAGCAATGTGTGAGGATAAAGTAATCAAATAATCAGAAAGCTATTAAAAAGCACCCTAAAGCAAAGGCAGCCGGCGCTAAATGCTGCTGTGCCTTTGCAGCACTCTCTGCCTGGCTGCGTGCTACAGGTTTGCGTAAACTCCTTGCAGGGATCGTGATTTGCTACAGTCCCATCAAACCTTTTGAAGATGCTGTATGGTTAAAAAACAGATGTTCCTGGATGCCTTGAGTGCTTCTGGCCTCGTGCTCTGCAGTCCTGTCCTGGACTTTTGCTAAGTCCTGCCTCTGGCATCGGTTTGCAAATCTGTGTGTGTGGCTTCATGGCACACAAACACCATTCCCTGAGCTTGGGGATTTGCTAGAGAATTACTAATGCTGGTAAAAGGATGAGGAAATGTCAACGCGTTTGTATTTGAAAAGCAGCTCCGTGGAGGAACCCTGTGGGGACACATGCGCCAGCCTCAATCGGATGGTTTGGCCAGGTATGTCAGCGGTGGGATTGGGGCCAATACTTTGCATTTCCATCAGTTTCAGCATATTTTCTTTTACTTGACTGGCATGGTAGAGATTTCTTATAGCTGAAAATGAGAAAACTCTGAAGAAAAAAAAAGCCCAAGCAATCCTTTCTCCCCCAGCTTTCATTTCACAGTTCACCTTTCCTTCTCGTTGTAATTTCTGCTGGGGCTTCTGGCTTTGCAGAGGAAGGGTAAAAAAAAAAAAAAAAAAGAAAAAAAAGAAAGCAGGCACTTAATAATAGATCAAAAATGAGATTAAGCAGTAAGTCAGCCCTCCCCTACATTCTCAATTCCCAAAAAGCATCCCAAAGAAATTGCAAATTGCCTTGAAAAAGGGGAGTGAAAACAGTGAAGATCAAACCTGATGTTAAGTATTGATGAGTTGTTTATATTTTATTTAATGACTATAATGCCACCCTCCTAGAAAAGCCACCCTCTCCTGCATTTCTGTATGTGATTAATAAAACAGCAGAAACGAACTGGAACGGGGAAAATGCAGCGAGTGTCGAGCTCCAAAGGTGAATGCAACAGGCAGCATCAGCAGGCGCGGGCAGGGGTTGCTGCTTGGTGCACCTGAAGAGCTGTACACACCAAGTGACGTCCGTGGTGGCTGTAGTCGGAGGGAGCTCGCAAAAACCAGGAGGCTTAATGAGATACTGATTGTTGTCCATCCCCGATGACTCTTGGAATCAATTTTGACCATGTTCGGTAGAGCGGTGGGATCTCGGGGGAAGGGAACCCCATGTGCTTTGTGCAAGATGCACGGGTGCTGGCAGAAATGCCGCGGCGGAGGGACGAGGTGAGCTCATGCGTTCTTAGTCACTGGCCCGGCTGCACTGGGAAGAGCCTTTCGGCATGCCTGAGCCTGGGAGAGCGTTCAGTCAAGGCTTGCACTTGATGAGACACGACTTCCGTGGAAAGGAGGTTTAGCCCTGGCACCAGGCGTTGAGGCCATCAACCCCAGGCCTGTTCTTGTTTGCTGTAAATCCTCTGGCTCCTTTGGGTCTTGGTTTCGGCGGGGCCATTGCTGCAGGCCAAGCAGGAGGGTGGGAGTTGGGACTTGGCACGGCCTCGGCTGCCTCACTAGCCTGTGGGGATGCTCTTCTCCTGGCTCATCCCAAAGGTCTACGGAGCCAGTATGGACATTGTGTATGTCGGCTGCGTGGGCTCAAGTGAGCCAGGCTGGGAAGATGCGCAAGGGGAAAGTGTTTGTTCTTGCACCGTGTCTCCCCTGGAGACAGGACAGCAGAGGAGAGGACTTTTAGTCTGACCCAACCTGTGGTCCTGTTTGCACCCTTGATGAATAAAATACCAAGAGGGACACAAGATACCAAGAGGGACATAAGGCATAGCCAGTCCTCTCCAGTATCACCTTTGTCCAACACGAGATAACCCAACCTGAGTCATGCCATGGGCATGAAGACCTACACATACAGCGGCAGATTTTTTTCTTGCCCACTTCTAAATGCAGACAGTGTCACAGCCCCTCTGCAGCCACAGCGGGGAAGAGGTTGAGGAGCTACAGCCATCACAGCTGTGGGTGGCGAAGGCCCGGCAGGAGGAGAACATGAGCAGCAACCCCTTGTGTGGGTCTGGTGTGTGGGGCTGTGCACGTTCACCAAGGGCTGCCAGAGCATGAGACGAGGCAAAAACTGCCCACCTGCTGGAAAGCACCGCTCCCACGTGTAATTAGAATCTTCTAAGGTGTTAGTTTACCACCTTTGCCACCTCCTTGGTCACAGGTCTGTACTTTTACAGTTGGAGGAGAATCTGCTTCATTACGTGCTGGGCTGCTGCTCTTCTTTATTCCCCCAAAGCAGGAAAATTAGATGTGCCAGAGCTTAAACTTTAAAAAAAAAGTAATAAATCCTGACTTTGGAATCAACCACTTGGCGATAGAATGAGCCTCAACAAGAAAAGTGTTTGTCTTCCACCTTTTTCGGAGGCTGGCTGGGAGTAAAGTGCAGGGAGAAGACCGGGCAAGGTTTACTTTATTTTAATTTCAAATATATTCCAAAAGCGGAGCAGTTGGGATTTCTTTTTTTTTAAGTTGCTTTGCCAAGTTTGGGTGGAGAAAACCAGCTTAAAGACTTGCTTTGGTGGATGTGGGATGGGGACGGAGGCAGAAAAATTGATTTTATTTATTTACCTATTTTTACCAGTGAGGCCCTGAGGCAAAACAGCAAAGCTGTGGCCGTGTTGCCTGCTGCGTGCAGGCAAGAAGAGCACTCTCCCCCCAAAATACTTTTTCCCCAGCACCAATGAGATCAACACCAAAGATACGCGACTGAGTCAGCCATGCAGATGCCATCAACGGTCTACTTTATTCCAGTGTGTGAATCAGAGCAGAGAAGTGTCAGAGCCTCATATCCTGCATCTCCTGATAAGAGTGCAGTTAGCTCCGAAGAAACAAAACACAGTGAAATCCCATTATCCCGCCGGGTGCGAGCACCTATAACTCACCAGCACCAGCAGTGCTTCTTTTATTGCAACTCTTGCAATAGCATGTGTAGATTTATTTTTTTTTAAATCCTACATCCTGGAGCCAAAAGATACATTTTTTTTATATTTGCAGAAAAAGTGATCCAGCATGTCTATACGCACACACACATATATATGAATATATAAATATGACTGTTTTCTGGAGAACAAGCCATTTATATTAATCCCTGTTAGACCAGTAAGAGCAGCGTGTGCGACTAGTCTGGGTACTGGTTGCTTACTCTACAGGTTTTTCCGACGTATCATATTCTTGGGGATGAAGGAAGGGGGATTAGCTCCATTTGACTTTCCAACCATGCGTTTACCTCCAAAATCAGCTTAATTTCCAGACTTAAAATTTTTCCCTTTCAGTTTGCTGTGAAAATTTATATGCAGAAGTGAAACCGTTTGTCCCCAGAAGCTTTCTGCTTCTCCTTTGCAAGACTTTTCCATCCCCAGCTACTGGTTTTGAAGGCAGCCAGCTCAGCAACAGCGTTTCCTTCTATTGTTCAGTGGGGGCAGCTTCTGGCTCCCTCCACAAGAGTTACGCACGGCCGATGGCTTTTGCATCGGCTGCCTCCTTTCTCCCAATCCCAGGGGACCAGCTGTGTCCTGTTCCTCCTGCAGTCCCGCTTCTGGACCTGGCCTGGAAGGCCTCGGTGGTAGGAAAAGAGACTCACAATGGTGTGGTTTATATCCCCTAAAAAAGGCTACAACAGTGAAATTTTGCAAACATCTGGCTGTATTGTTCCTAAGGGACAGCGTGGAGTTGCTTAAAGGACAGTTACGCTACTGTGGTAGTGGTGGAGGCAAAGGAAGACAGTTTTCACCCAGATTCCTCTTTGGAGGGGCTCTTTTGTTCCTTGGGGTTTTTCTGCACCAGAGACTACAGAAGTTGAGGGGGTAAAAACCATTCCTGTGGTTCCCCATCTGTAGATTTCAGGAGAAACTAGTTCAAATCCACCACCCTAAGCTACATCATAAACCTTGCTGCAGAAATATGGAGACTAGACATTAATAATTAGGAGCTTGCACAATGAAGCGCTGGAATATTTCACGCATGACACAACATCTTTCAATCCAGCTGATGCTGTGCAGAGGTCTGTGTGAAAGTTCTGTGCAGCCAGGTTGGAGAAGGTTTTGATCCCATTTGAGCCTTTTGAAAGAGAAAACAATGGGAAGGAAAAGTCAGGTTGCATCCCAAAAGTATTCACTAAGGCTCAAGCATGGGGGTTTTAAGATGCCCCCCTATCATGAAGTGTTTGTATGTGCTGAAAGAAAGTG
>NW_010536033.1:8561-23616 GCF_000687285.1 Phaethon lepturus
CTTTCCCTGCTTCCCATGCCTTCAAATCACTCCTGTTTGGCCAAGCTGTCTCCTATCAAACTTCCAACACGAAAAAGAAAGTATCTTCTGGACTGTGACCGAACATGAGAAATGTTAGTCCCCAGGGGTCCGTGTCCCTGAGGTTCGAGGTCTGGATGATAAGAGCTTTGGGCCGTGAGATGACAAATGTAGTTTCACAGTTGCTCGTTCATGCTCCAGCAAAGGTGTGTTTTGGGTGTAGGTATTTCCCAGCAACAAAGCTGAGATCTTACCAGCCTCTACATGAATATTCTTCACCTGATGCAGTTAAAAGTAATTGGAGGGCTGGTGTTATTTTGAACAACCGTATCCACTTAGGAAATTATGATCGTGGATTTATTCAATCAAATAATATCAAGATTAACAGTGAAAATAGCTGAGCTTGTCAGTCACAAGGAATTGTGTTGCAGCCTGGGCTCAAATCTATCACCTGAAATCAGGAGACTCTGGCAGAGTATTCTTCATTCATCAGCCAGCGGCATCACAGCGAGATCATTTAACTGTAATTCATCAATTTACCAGGCTACTGGTAATTGCTACTGGCAATTGGGGGGAGGAGAGAGGATGAAGGGAATGATTCTACCTGTTGTAATGAATCTTTGGCCACCTGAGGACTTTTTCTGCTCGTCGCTCAGTTGTGTTTCACGTTGCCTTGAAGGCCCATCAGGAGGAGAGCTCACACTGGTGATGCACCGCCGTTAGCGGCGCTGTGTTTTTGTTGTATCTGCACGCATCGTGCATGCGAGGACTTGCACCACGCATTAACCCATGCTGACTGCAGGAGAGGAGGGTGGGGATGCTCTCCACTAGCTGTGTACAAGCGACCATCGTATGCACAAATACAAGTTCTCACCCTGTGACTGTCAATGAGGAAATATGCATAATATTAATGATAATTTTTGAGTGCAAAGTAGGTTGTTACCTGAGTGTAGGCTGCATTTGCTGTTGAATTTACATAAATCTCTCAATTCCTTGCATCTTGGCACTAGCTTGAAGTAGGAGTGCTGGTTTCTGTGCTCTTTCCTTGCTGTCCAGGTCAACCTCGTTACTCTGAAAACTGCATGGCAATCTCATGACTGCAAGGGCTTCCTGCGTCTTTATGCCAAAGTAAGCCTTCAAGTGGTACATCTCTCATCATTCTTCCAAGCCTTGTTAAGAGGAACACATAATCACAATGGTGGTGAAAAGAGAGGGCTTAAAGAATTAAAGGGATTAATGAGTTAGAGCTTTTTCTCTACATGGGTTGTCACTGATCTGAGCCTAACAAATCTGAGGAGGTCTTGGAGAACCTTGGGTGGACAACTGCAAAAAAATGACTTAAGTAAGACTTCGTACAGCCTGGATTAAAGGGATAGGCTTTTCCAGGTCCATCTCAGCTCTGTTCTTTCTGTGTTTCTGTGGTCCAACCCCACAGTTTGGGAAGCAGTTTGGGAGCTTGGTGCAACCTCTGATTCTGCTATGAGTGGTCCCGTCTGGCATCAGCTGCCCTGAGACCTTGGCAGTGTCATTCTAGTGCTGGCTGATGCAGCCTTTCATCAGTCTTGAAGAAAGAAGCTGGACTAGAGATTTCTTTATGGATGTGGTATTTTAGACATTTGCCTATTCCTGAGTACATTCAAGTACTGATTCTTCCGGGTGGCTACACCTAAATCTTTAGGTTGCTTCACTGCAGATAGCTCACTGCTTGGGATCTCTGCTCAGGTCCATGATGACACTCCCTTGTTTTGCCCTTACAATCAACATCCGTGTTGTTTTCTTACAAAATGAGACTCGATCTCATCCAGGTTTCTTATCACCCCATATGTATGTATGTATGTTTGCACCACCCCAGTAACTTCTGAACCTGTCGGCTTGTTTCAGTCAAGCCTGGCAAAGAGATACAGGTCTGCAAGGGTAATTAAGGTTGCATAAGTTCATGAAAAACAGGCAGTCAGGCATGAGGGACAGCCCAGGTACTTACTGAGCCTCGGGGAGAGGTGCGGCACCAGCTTGCGTGAGTGGATACCAGACAGTCCCCATGAGGCAGAGATCTTCCAGGTCATGAGATTTATCAACTGGAGCTAGAGCATGGCCCCTCTGTTGCCCTAGTAGACCCCAGGCCCATGGATGGCGGTCTCTATTTGCAGTAAAATGTCTTCTCAGTTTAAATGCGGTGGTGGTTTGGGCAAAACTAGCCCTACTAGAAACTGGCTGGTGCTGGGGAAACCTTCAGCTCAGTAGGAGGTGTGGCTGCTTGCCTGCTTTCTGTAGAAACACAGCAAAAGACTTCAGCAGGTCCAAGGATTCCAGATTGTGAACGTTTCCTCCTAGCTGGGTTCCTTATAAGTCCTATTATTTTCCATCAACAAAAGCAAGAGAAAAGGAGAATTCATTTGATTTTACCATTTAATTCATTTTTAATTTTTTAATTCATTTGATAATACCTCCAAGGAGATGAAGCAAAAGGAACTGTTAGCAAGAGGAATAGGTGGAGATTGAAAATACATTCTTTCTCTTGCTATCCCTTGCACACATATACACACATTATAAATATATGTGTCCAGACCCCTTCTCCTTGTGTAACATGGGAAAACTAAACTGAAAAGGAGACAATACAAATCAGGATGAAAGGGAAAAAAAGAGGATGAGTCAGCTCTACTCCTGCCTATCTGAACCAAGGGGAAGCCTGCCTGGCCCTCATGACAGATTTTTTGCAAAAATAGATAATGCATCAGATTGATGACAGCCTATAAGATATATTGTGAGCGGTATGAAAATTGCTGGTATGTACTTGAATGTCATTGACTGCACAGAACGAATTGTAGGCTGAGTCGCAACAATTTCCCTAAAGCTGCGTATATTAACATACAAATACCAAGGAAGTCCAATCTTTGAATTTTTATCTGCTTCAGCTTGAGAGTCAAATAGGCGCATTACAGAAGTGTCATCCATTTGAATCAATTGTCGCTGCTGCGTTTGTGAAAAGGATGCATCTGGGTTTATTGATAATGTTATTGAGGTGCTTAGAAACACAAATGTGTTGGGTTTATTCTCCTCTTAGTAACTTATTCTTGTTTCTGGCATTTGTTAAAATATTTTTTCAGTTCTAGTCTCCTCTGGAGATCTCTGCTGAGCAGAGCATTAGTAACAGAGATACTCTCTACATCCATATCATCTTTCCTCCAAGAGTTTGTTATAAATCTGAATTTGTTTCATAGCTTTCTTGTGAATTTTAAGGTAATTTTATTTGCTGGAGGAAAAACTGAGATGGAGAAGAGAATCTAGGAACTGTGTTACCAGCCTTCTAGTGAGGAGGCTTAGCTGTGCCCTTTTTTTTTTTTCTTCCTTGGTTGAACCATACCAGCTGAAATGCAACTTAGTGGCCAAAACTTCCTGTTGATCTCCATCGTACCATCACTTCACCCATTTTACTTCCTCTGCTGCTTTGCTGATACCTGCCTGTGCAGAGAAGATACAAAATCAGTCTTGTAACTGCGTAAGAAGTAACTTTACATATGACGTTTTAGGTTTGGGGGCAATTATTTTAAGTTGTAGGTGTCTTCTGCTGTCAAAGAAACGCAAGGGAAATCCTGCCTAGTGAAGGGGCTATGTGACTGGGAGCCCTGAATTTCTGCCTTGTGCTCGGCGGGTTTTAAAAATTGCCTTTTAGGAGCTGTGGCCAACAACTTCACCATTTTGCCTTTGTTCCCATCTTAATAAACAGTTCCTGCACCTGAGGTGGTTGAGAGGATTAGTCATTGGTTTTAAAGCTCTTTGAAGATGGCAAGTGGTGTATAACAGCTCAATGTTTATTAATGGCATGGCTTAATATGATGAGAATTTTTTACAGCTGAGTTTAGATACGCCAGGACAGAGCCTCAGCAAGTTGAAATTGGCATTGCTTCATTGATCTCATCCCAGCTGCACCCAGTGATGACACCTGATTATCTGGCCCATCATACCTCATCTGCGGGCTGCAGTGGGGAGCCCTGCCTCTCGTTACTCCTCTAGCAAGTTCTCCTTCCACTGGCCTCCTGCCACAGCATACGCCAAGTTTAAATCTGGTTCTGTGTTTTTGGCTTCGTTCCTTCTAAATGTTTTCAATTTTGTTGGCTTTAACTGATCCCAGTGGCATCTTTTTATGATGCAATTTATTCAGCTGCTTCTGCTGCTTCAAGTGCAATAACACTCCTCAAGTTCAACCTATTTTTTAATTACAAAAAAAAAAAAAAAGACAAAGTGTAGTATTGTTCTGTTACTGGTGAGAGAAAGGGAGGATTTTTCTTAATCTTTACATTTGTCTGAGTTTAAAACTCGACATTGTGGTTTTAGTGGAACATTGCTATAATCAGAAGGGCAAATTATTGTTTGTTCTTTGCTCTCTTGAGAGCCAGTACTAGTACTGATTAAACAAAAGTATTGCCATCTGTTGGATGATCTCAACGCACTTCAAGACTGGTGAATGAAGAAGACTTGGAGAATGTCACCGATACTTCCTCTACCGATAAGAAAACTGAAGGAACTTTCCAGGGCTCAGGTTGAGGTAGCAACTACTGGGAACAACAACCCCTGATCCATAGCAGCATATTTATTGCACTGGATCAAATCCCTTCCCACATCTGCTGGAGTGATTTCCATGTTTATTCTCTGGTTTACCCCTCTCATTGACCTCTGCTTTTCTGCATTTACACTGTAAAAAGCTTCCTTGCCTGGTTCTGTAGTTGATGAGATTTCAAACTGATGTGGTGTCATCAGCCTATGTGTTTCCGCAGGGTTCCTGTGAGTAGATATGAATTTATGGAGGGGGAGACATGGGATGGGAGAAGGACAGTGTGTGTGCTTGGGCTTGTGTGAGTGCACGGTCCTCTCTTCCACTAGGACCAAGCAGCTTGCATCCACCTCTGCTGAGAACCACAGTTTTACTGACTCGGTTGTTGTCAAAGTCAATCTGCTGCTAAGGAGATCTATGAGAAATAACCAAATTTAAGAAGCCAGCGTTTGCACACCCATCACCCAGCTCTGAATGCATGGCTTTACATTTGGGAAAAAACAGAAAAGAAATCACTTTCCTTGGCAGACTTAGTTTTTTATTAGCTCCTGGAACTGTCTTGCTCTGCAGTCTTGCCATCACCGGTGCCAACATAAGACACTGCAAGCGCAACTGCCCATTGAAGTTCACAGGACTGCAGCGAGTACAGTCTACATCAGCTCAGTCTGCCCCAAAACTATGCCCGTGAATATACTTTCATGAACATTTTAGGCAGGACTACAATTAGCAGAACCTGCTCCCCCCCGCCCACCTTTGCTTGCTGATAGTGCTCTTCCTTCAGCGGGCTAACAAAAGCATTGCTAACAACACAGGCACGGCTGCATGGGCAACTGAACTGCAGAAGTGATCTGAGTTAAAAGAAAATGTTTGATGAAGTAGTTTTTGCCACATTCATTTTACTTGAGCATCAGCTCTTCCTCTGCATGAGAACAGAAATTAATTATGTTTCAAGTTCTGAAAACCTGAAGACATGCTGAACAGATAGAAATTGGTTCTATTTATAGGCTGCAGAGTTCTTTTGTACAATAAACCCGTTTGTTTTAATTTAAACTATGTATTCAGCACATTTAGCTTAATTTTATTTAACTACAAGTTTTACATGCCGTTTTCATACATTCTAATTGTTTTTTAAATTTGTGACATAAATCCTAAGTACAATTAAAAAATCAGGCTAGTCATTAAGAAACTTCATTTACCTTTTTTAACATAAAATGCGTTGACTTGCATAGTTTATTAATTTTTACAAATGCCCAACTGTAAAAAGAGGACAACTTCCCAGTTTAGCCAAAGGCCTGATTTACAGAGAAATATGCCTTTGTTGTTCTCCACCAGCAAAAGTCAGCTTTTAGTTAAGAAAGAGAAGACAAAAAATGCAAAGCAAGACAGTTTAAATCAATTAGAACTGAGGTATTTTGCTCTGTTTTCCATCAATAAATCCTGTAGTCACAGGAGAAAAGGTAGGATGGCTGAAAGAGGATTGCTGGGCAAGTTAGCAATAGTCTTTCTCAAGGACTGGTCTCAAGACCGGTGTTAATGTATTGACTAATGATACAGCAGAAATTAATGGGTTTGGAGGTGTCATCAAAAGACGAAAAATAGGACGTCGCACTCCTAAATGACTTTAGGAGTATTTGCCTTGTAATGCAAGCTCTGATAGAAACTTGGGTTTCCTATATTGGAATTGGAACGTACCCATCAATCATAGGGTAATTCTGATGTCCCAATGACAAAGATACAAACCAGGATCACATTTGTCAACCAAGTTACTTCCACTAGTGACAAGGAAATGCGAATGCCACTGCAACAGGTTTTAGTGAGGCATTGTGTAAAATGTACCATGTGTTCCCGGACCATGTCGGGGAAAGATTGCTTTCAAAAGGTGCAGAGGAGGGTGTCTGCTAGAAATGATCTGGAGAACAGAGAAGCTGGTTCACAAAATGAGCCTGGATGGTAAGCCAGTGACAAAAAAAGGCAGAGGAAAAATATATTCCTTCTCTATAAATACACTGGTGTAAATACCAGAGAGGGAGAAGAGTTATTTAAGTTAAATGACAATTCTGGCACAAGAACAAATGGCTCCGAGTAAGTTCAGGCTGGAAATGAGCAGAATGGCTTCAAACCAAGTGAGGTTCTTGAATAGCCTTCTAATGGGAATTGCGTAATAGGAGCTAAAAACCTGATTACTGTGAAGATGGAGCCTGATAAATGTATTAATGAGATTACACAATGTGGTTGACTTCAGTATTATGGGATCA
The DNA here is from genome assembly GCF_000687285.1 of Phaethon lepturus. Lineage (NCBI taxonomy): Eukaryota > Metazoa > Chordata > Aves > Phaethontiformes > Phaethontidae > Phaethon > Phaethon lepturus. The sequence continues at coordinate 15,384 of NW_010536033.1, forward strand.
GACTCAGGATTTCCGGTCCTGTGCTTTTGCAAATACACTTAAGAATCCTGCAGGTATGAGAAAAAACATAGAAGGTTTTTATTTTAAGAAGTATTTTCATAATGATTCAGCTTGAAGTTGGTTTCTCTGTTTCTAATGCACTAATAACTGAGTGAACTGTGGAAAGAAGGAAGTATCCTTTCTGCACTGGTGGGAAAAAGCAGCAGCTGGCAACTGTTCCCCTATTTTAGTGGTCGATTTTGGCAGCAGGCCTGTACTGTACTGCTTAGATTTTTTTTTTTTTTTTAATTTAAAACATTTTGGTACATTACAGTAAAGTTAGGCCTTGAAATAGATTGTGCTCAAAATGCTGACAATGTTTTATTATTATTTAACTTTGTAATGATGCTTTTTAAAAAACCTGCAGCACTTAATGCACGCTAGCGTTTTATTATTGATCTCACCATTCTCTTTATCGATTCCCATTTTCCCCTTTTACTAATAGTTCCCAGATTTTTTGTCGCTTTGCTAAAATCCCAATAAATAAGACCAACTGCCTTTTTGTCAAAAGAAAGAGGTTATTTTATCAAAGATGGGTGCCAAGCTATTTTAGCACAATGTAACTTTGATCTCACGGTGCACTTTACACTCTGTATTTCCATGCCTTTTATGTTTTGATTCAGACTCTGTTCTCAAGTCTTGCCTGCAGTTGATAGCTGTGGCTTCTCCGAGCGCTGCCGTCTCTAGCCCTCCTTCCTTAAGCAGAGATATTCCGCGTAGAGGTCTCTGAGATTTGGGAGAGCTGCTGGTTGAAGTAGGCTGGTATTGATGGGATGCCGTGTGGTTAGGTGAGAACATTAGACACACACATCGGCACTTTCAGACATGGACTGTGGGATGGGGAGGTTCATTTCAGCACTTCTAAGCTTTTATTAACGTTTCTGAATTTTACTTGAGGGACTGTGTAGGCCTGTTAGAAGTTCTTGCTAACGGACTTGAAATTTTGGCAGCCTGGAACAGAGTGCACTGAGCAGTGTAGTTGACTTTCCCCTGGCTGGAGAAATTGCAGGCAGACTTCCTCGTAGCTCACCCTGCCTTTACCCCTATGTTCTACGCTCTCCTCATAACTCAACAGCAAGGCAGCATCTGTATTCAGTCTGCAGGCTTGACCATGACTATCTCCAATCTCCAGCATGTTCTCGTTGCTTCCCTGCGTGTGGTTTTTATTTGCCGCCTCTATGCAGGATGCAAATGGCAGATGGTTTTTCTTGTTTGGTTTCAAGGTCTTCTCATTGGAGCCTTTCAGCCATTCAACCCCATCAGCTTCACAAACTAGTTCCGTTAATTACCTCAACTTTTCTTTTTGAAACCGAAAACCTTGCAGACCTGGTTTTATTTTGCTTAAACTGAACCAATTTGTGGAAAATAGGCTTGAATTGAGTGATCAGAAGCAGTTTTTATTACAATATCCTCACTATTTGCCGGAAGTCTACAGCAGAATCACCTCTCGTTTGCTCAGCGCCTGTTTTGTAAAGAAGTCTGTTGGCTATGACATCCCGGACTTACAGGGCCCTGCTGTTAGTATTTGTTCTTCTTTCCGTATCTGGAATGTAAGACTCCCTTATCAGCCAGTTCCCGGGAGTATTTCTTTCTCTCTCTTGTCATTTTTTAAAGCTCTCCGCACACTTCCAAATCCATCGGTGGGGTCTCCAGCGGTCCTCTAACACAATCCCAGCAGACAGCCTTTTACAGTCTTTTCCCAATGTGACTTTAATCCAGAACGATCGTTTTATGCATGCTATCGCTTTGGATTTCTAGCAAACACAGATGATTCACTCAGTTCACAGAAGGAACCGCAGAGCAGTGTCCCAAAAGATTATTAAAATAGAGTTGTGGAAGTGGATTTGAGGTTATGTGGGTAGTAGCGTGCATGCTCAAGTCTGACTTTAGTTTGGAGCTTTAAGGGTGGTGGGTTTTTTTAACCACCTGTATACATGTTTACTGGCCTTCTTACTATATGATGACTATAATTTCTAACAGATTGTTTTTCTGACAGTCATGTAGGAAGACTTATCCTCAGTTTACATCGCAGTAACTGAACCCGGGGACAAATGAAACAGCTGGCTTAAGCACATAGGTCTCTTGTGAGCGGAGTCTGCATTCCCTGAGTCTTCTGTCTTTTCAAGCACTCTCAGCAATCTGGCAGGTTGTCAAGGACCCTCAAATTGCATGGACTTAAGGGTGAACTGAAGTGCTGCAATCTCACAGCCTTGAGTCTGGTAGTCTGGGGCAACAAAGCACGTGCTTAAAATGATGCTTTTATACTTTACTGAACTGCTTGTTTTGCAGTCACTTGATTTCAGTTTAGACAGCGCTGAATGCTTAATTAAAAAAAGTGCTTTTGGTAGACAAGAGTGTAACGCCCAAGCTATGCTGCAGTTACAATATGTAGGTGTTTGGGGATTATGTTATATACATACAAAACGATTGTTTATTTTTAACTCCTCTTTAAATATAGTTCAAATTATGGAATATTTAGTAGAATAGGAAAAGCTGTTGCTTGCCAGCTTTTTCATACCAGTGGTTACCAGATGCTTCTGTATTTATAACCTCACCATCTGTTCCAGGGTGGAGTTTGGGGGTTAGCGTAGGTATTTGGATGTGTCGTCTTTCTTGGGTATCTCTGGAAGACTTCAAAGCATCTGTTTTGAGATAAAGGGGAAGCATGGTTAGCTGTAATATTCAAGGAATTCAAGGGAATTTTACAGAATGCAGCTGATTCCTTAGTGTAGCAGGGCTTGGAAGAGGATGGAGCCTTAAGCACAGAGGCAGCACTGGTATTTTGTGCCATTACTCAGTCATCGCCAAGATCCACTCAGAGTTTTGCTTGGCTGTCACCAGGCTGGGTTGCTGCTTTCTGCTTTGAATCATGTCTTTCTTAACAGTCGCTGAAATTTTGAGAAGTATTGCAATATGGAAGTCTTTTAATGGGATTTTTAAAAACTATTTCTGTAGATAAATCTTACTTAGGTATGTTTTAGACTTTTTTTTATGCTGGGTGACTCATCTGTTGTTTTTTTTTGGAATGGCAGAGCTAAGTCTAGCTAAAAAATGAAACAAAAGTAGCCTGTACAGACACATTCCCTTTCTGTACTGTACATCCTGCAAGGGCCCAAGTGAGGATGGGAGAGCAATGGCACTGTAGGATTGAGAAAGTAGCTCGGTTGGTTAGTTAGCTTTCACTGTCAGTGGTTATAGACACAAGGGGAAGAAAACCCGCTCTACCTTCACCTGCTCACACTGGGTCTAGCTCCACCAAAGCCAGGAGTGACTTGTCATGCTGAAACTGGTTTGCCGGCAGTTTTGGGAATGGAGAAACCCACATTTTGGTCAACAAACTACTTGTGAAAAATATTCACTCAGTGCTAGTAACGGCCTTTGGTTGCTAATGATCTGGGACATATTGGGGGAGGAGGGAAAGCTATATGTCTCTCTCTGAGCCATCTGGTCTCTCACGGTTTATTTGTAACCACTGTCCTAATCTCTCTTAACTTAATTCATTGTTGCTGAAATACAAAAATTACCCTTTTAGGCATTGTGGGTCTCATGAAGAAAATAACATCGTGTGGTTATGTATGGTTTAATAAACTAAGCATAATACAGTCATTTATCTAAAAAGTTTATTCCTCATCAAATGTGTGGCAGTGCAACTCGACATACTCTTGAGTGTGATCCATAATATTCCAATTCCACCTTAAAACAAAAGCTTCTACCCTGTTCTTTCAAACAGCTAGGTAAAATAAAAAACAGTAGCTGTGCCTTCATTAATGGAATGGGCGTTTCTTTCCCTCACTCTCTTTTACTACCAGGCAGTGTCCTCCAGCATCCCAGCACCTTGCCAAAAGCTTTCGCTGCTTTTATACACTCACTTTCTTTTGCTGTCAGGATCTGGTTCCCTTGTGCAGGATGCCGATAGTTCATTGTACTTGCTCTTTGGACCCCAGCTGGGGCTGCATTGGGTCAAAACCTGAATTAGCATTTGGGAGAGAAAAGTCTTTATGTCCATGTGTCCATTCTTATGGTAACCTCTCCTTTCCCAACACAGATACTGCCACTGAGTGTTTCACTTCATGCTCGAGCTTTATGGCCAGCAGTAGGGTGTGTTGTTACAACTCTTCTTGTGCCCACGGGGTCTTCAAAGAGCTTTATTTAAAGGTACCGAGATGGCTTTACCTACCACTGAAATGCAGCTACTTACGCTGCAAAGCCTGGCAGCTGCTCTAACAGCAGGAGCAGGACCAGGCCACTGCTTTTATGACATAAAGTAAGGAGCAAAAAAAAAAAAAATCCATATCCATTAAAAGCTGCAGGGAGAATGTAAATTGTCAGAATCTAATTACTTAAACTGGAATTTGGCCAGCATTCCAGATTAACATTTCCTTTCTCGTGAAGCATGCCGTGGGATACCTGATGGCCGAAAGCAGTCAAGAGTCTCAGCAGGATTAAAAATTGAGCTTTGCTGTGTCGTTGTTCCATAGTGGCTGAGAGATGTATATTATCTATTTAGCTTCTACAGCACCCTGGGGCTAAAAAGTGACTGAATTCTATGAAATCTGATAGGAGTGTCTGAGGTTAAGAGTGCGGTCTAAAAACATTCCATGAAACTTGTAAAATCCGCAGATGGTCCGCTCTTGGTACTGTCTCCTGTGGAAGGGGGGGGAAAAAAGTTAAAAAAGATTTACCAAGAGGACTGTAGCAGGGAAGAGATGAAAGTTTAGGGTCCTCCCTTTAGACTGTTGTTCCCTTGAGGAGTGATGAATGTTCTAACGAGGTTTATTTCAGGCCATGGAAGCGTGCCATGGAACTGTGCATTAGCTGGCTCTGAAACTCCTTAATACCTGCTTGAAAGGACTTCATGTAATTTATAGCAGTGAGGAGACACCAGTATGTTGGATGTGAGAAACACACACAAGTAAGTGGGAAGAGGAAGAGGGAATTAGGTGGGTAAGGAAAAGAGGTAAAGCGGGGACCGTTTCAAATAGAGAAAAGGAGGACACAAAGGTGCGATGGCATTCACTGTATTAAATTGCAGCTGCGACTGCAGAGCTACTTAAAAGGTAATATAAGGGAGGCTCCCAGCATGATATCATACAGAGGTGTCCAAATAGGTTGTTCTGTGAGCAGTGGGACTAATGATGACAGTTTTTTTCTTAGACTTTGTCTTTTTCCTGCAGCCTCTGACTAGCATTTCTTCTGCCTAGGGTGTGTGACATCACAGGCCATCACCCCATCTCCCTTTCCTACCACCCCCAAACCTCCCTCCTTCTTGTTCTTACTGTAAACCCCCTGATCCCTCGTTATCACTGCCTCCCTGGTAGCCCCTGGCACCCCCCGAATTCCAACCCTCCTATCACTACTTCAGTGCTTAAAGGAGGCTTAGAAGAAAGATGGGGACAAACTGAAGCTGTCTTCTCTGTCTTTTAGCAGGGCCTGCTGCAATAGGACAAGGAGTAATTTTAAACTAAAAGAGGGGAGATTCAGACTAGATACTAGATAGAAATTTTTCACACTGAGAGTGGTGAACCCCTGTCCCAGGTTGCCCAGAGAGGTGGTGGATGCCCCATCCCTGGAAACAGCCCAGGTCAGGCTGGACGGGGCTCTGGGGCACCTGCTCTGGGTGAAGATGTCCCTGCTCACTGCAGGGGTGGGACTAGATGGACTTTAACGGTCCCTTCCCACCCAAACCCTGCTGTGATTTTACGATCTCTTTAGGCTGCTGGCTGGAAATACCCAACTTGGATAGCTGAGTGGGCTTCACACACAAGGTGGCTGCTTGGTTGGGGAGCAGGTCGAACAGAAGGGGCAAGATCTGAACAGCTCTTGCTTCTTGGGTGTCTTTGCATTGCACCTGCACGCTTTCATAAAGCAGGATTTAGTATTTTTAGACCTCTGTGCCTCTGTCAGATTGAACTAAAAGTCGCCAAGGACTTTCAAAGTCTTTAACAGGACTGGCACTGTGCAGCCAGTCGGCTCTGTGCATTAAACTTGTTCCTTTGGGAAATCAGGCTGAGAAGCTGGTAGGAGTAAATTTTCCTCTGTAGGAAAGGAGTCAGGCAACTTTCTATGCAACTTAATTTCCTGTTTAAACGCTTATTCATCATAGGTTATAGACTCTGCCCATTAGGATCCACTTCTGAATCAAAACTTTATGTGTGTTCTTGGATACTTGAAAACAAAAAGCCCAAATGGCAGAAAGGGTGGAAAATCAAGATACTTGAATATGGTAATTTTTCTGCTGGGATATACGGAAGGCAGTCAAGCAGTGGATTTTTGGCTTGGTGGAAGGGAAACAGAAAACTCCCCTTTAATACTGAACTCCTGTTACATTAGAATACGAAGGGTAAGCACACAGAGAAGGTTATTAAATCTGAAGCTGTCTTCGTTAATATAATGTGTAATAGCCTTGATAGTGCTTTCTGTAAGAAAGACCTACCAGACCGGCTGCTGTATCTGAAAGCTTGTTTTCTTTTGGGAGCTGGGAGAAGAATTTTTCTCGAGTTGTGTCCTGAAGTGCACGTTCACCATTTTGTATTTCTTCCTCAGCGAGGTCCTGACAGAATTTTATTGTCTCCCCATTTCCTTGTGCCTGAACTACAGGTAGAGCACGGTGGAAGAGCAAAACCTCAAGCCGTGGCAGAGTGGGAACATAGCTGTGTGTGCTAAGACAACGTGGGAGTGTTCAATGATTCGGATGTTAATTTTGTCTTTATACTGGCAGTGCAGTCATAGTCTATAATTTTTTCCCATCGAAAATATAAAGTATTGTTTGTTAGAGCCTTTGAACCTGCAATACCTATTCCTGTCCATCAATACAGCATGTCCCCTGCTTGTGAGATTGGATTTTGTATTGTTTATCAAAGGGTAGACCTGTGCCCCGCCTCTTACCCCCACTGTTTTTTCATGTCGGTACAAAAGTTAATTTCCTCTTGCATTCTCTACACATGTGTAAATGACTGTTAAAAAGTGCAGAGTGGTAGAAAAGTGGTTTCTTGCTGTTTTTGAGTGCTCATGTTTTATTAAAGCTGAGATTCCTGGATCTTTGGGGCCGGAGACACACTACAGTTGCCACTCTCTCCACTCCTGCACAGATAAACCCCCTGTTTCTAACTGTGAAATTCTCTAGTTCCCTCAAAGTTGCCAGTTTGTGTGCTTTGGGGTGAGATTTGATCCCCATAGATACCAATGCCTTTCATGGAGCCCCTAAAATACAAAATTACTGTTAAAGTGCACAAAGCAAGGAAGCAGGGTACTGAACCTGTTTGACTTGGCTTTGTTGTGAGAAGATGGCTGGCACCATTACTTACTTTTTTTTTTCCCCCTCTTGCTTCAATCGCCATCTGTTGTATGGTATGTTCACTACTTGTCTCCCTAAATTTTACATAGCTGCTGTTAACTTAAAACATTTAACCACTAATAACATTTACCACTCTAGTATTTAAAAGTACTTTGTCCAGAATAAGTGACAATTTGTGCTGTTAATGCAAACCCCCCAGGCTGGATCTTGATGGACTTCAAATCTGTAGTGGTACTCTAATCTGTCAGCAGGCTTTGCAGTCAGTGTCTTTATGTCTTTAGGTCAGCTTCGCACAATATAGTTGTTTTCATAACCCCTTTTGCCAGCAGTCACCGGGACCTCTCTCTGGGGGGATCAGTGGCAACCTTTGCAGTCACTGCTGTGGTTTGACCCCCACGGCTGAGGCGTGACAGAGCTCCATGGCGGCATCCCCAGCCTTGCAAGGGTGCTGGGGGACAGCGGGGGAAAGACGGGGCTGCTATAGCTAAAGGGCTGGGATGTGGCTGCCCGTGCGAGGCACTGAGGGGACGGCGGCTCCTCATGGCGGCTCCTCGGTGAGGAGCCGGGAAAGGGGTAGCTGACCACGTGCCTGCCTTTCGGCGGGAAAAGCCCATCCGCGCAGTGCGCATGCGCAAGGGCAGGTGGGCGGGCTCTGGGAAGAGAGGGAGCAGCTGCTCCGCCTCCTCCACCATTTAAAGGGGCAGATCTGCCCTTCGATTTGCCGCCCTACACCTCTTCTCAGACCGGGAAGAGAGCGGGTGGTGTCTCTGCGCGTCCTTGCCAGCTTCGGGCCCTTTCTCTCCACGCTGGAGACGGAGCGCAGCTCGGGAGCTTCGGCTATTCTCGGCAGGATCCGGATCGAAAAGTCTCCTCCTCCGCTGTTCCTGCTTCCCCGCCCCT
>NW_010536034.1:0-872 GCF_000687285.1 Phaethon lepturus
CTTTCCGCGCGGCAGCATTTCTCGGCCTCGCCAGCGACAAGAAAACTCTTTCTACCCACGTTGAGGCTAAGGGAAGGGCGCAGCCCCCAAGCCCGCGGCGCTGGCCAAGCCCCAACAGCTGATGCACAAACTGGAGCAGACGCTGGTGCAACACCGAGGTCGTGGGATGGCAGTTGAGTAGGTGGAGCGCAGGTCTGCTCCGTCAGAGCATCCTTCGCCCACCGCATCCCCCCTTGCAGCCGGTCTCTTTGCCACTCTCCAGCTTCTCTCCCTTTCCCTCCAGCACGTTTTGCAAAGTTTCTTTCCCTCCTCTCCCTTCCCCTCTCCGCCACGTGGCCCTTCCCTCAGTCCCTAGACCTCACCTTGCCACCTTTCCTTCTCAGCAGCCCCCGGGACACCGAGAGGGGCTGGCAACAGCCCTGCCTAATCCTGTGGCTACCGACTCCTCGGGCACTTAATATTCACGACAGAGAGAAACATTTCACGGCGAATTGGACGCACATTCAACTGGAAATGGAAATTTTATGACTCTTCTCACTCTGCGCCGCAGATTACACCAGCTGAGAAAACATGGAAGCAAATGAACAACCTGTGAACTGTAAAGTATATTAATAATGAAATCACAGCCCGGGAAATGAAGGCTTTATTCTGTTTATATTCTGCTCCATTAATGGAGAGCGCTCTCGCTAGCTCCACCCCATTAGCCGGCAATCTGCGCCGAGGAAGCGCACAAGGACGGCAGGGGAACGGTGGCGGGGAGCGGAGGCGGGGACGAAAACCCCCTTCCCACCGGGACAAACAACCACAGAGTCACAGGATCACACAATCATTACGGTTGGAAAAGGTCATCAAGTCCAACCGTCAACCCAACA
>NW_010536034.1:1075-1372 GCF_000687285.1 Phaethon lepturus
TTCTCCCCTTTCCCCCCACCGCCGGCCGGTGCGGGCAGGCCACCGCGGGGGATGACTTTGGCCTCGGTGCCCCGTCCCGTGCAAGCTCGGTGAGCGGGGCAGGCACTGCACGGGAAGGAGGGAGCAGAACGCCGCGCTGGGAAGAGGAGGAGCAAGGACTCAGGCAAAGATCGGCTCTAACAACATGACGGCGTCCCGTCCCTCTGGGGATGGAGGCACCCCGCTCGCGCACCCGCAGCCCCGAGGCCGTGCCAACGGCTGCGGGAGAGCGGCGGGGGGGGCAGGCCCGCCGCGACC
>NW_010536034.1:1635-2177 GCF_000687285.1 Phaethon lepturus
AATTAGTTTGCACAGCTATTAGGGGCTGATAAAAGGTTTTAATTTGTGTGGAGATCTCTTGAATCTGAGACACTCCCATCCCTTGCTCTTCCCCATGCCAGCCAAATACAAGGCGAGTCCCGGGCGGGGAGCGAGCTGCCGACACAGAGCCCCACACTTACCGGGGAAGGAGGGAGCCGCGCTCATCGCTAAAGAAGAGGCAGAAAATCTGGCAAGCCGACACCGGCGGCGCGTTGGGTTTTGTCCGCCTCGTCCCACCACGCCAAAAAAAATAACTAACGTACCCCCTTCCCCTTCTTCCCATGGTTAGCCGGTGCGAAAATCGCCGTCTCCGCAGGAAGCCGGAGTGCGGGATGCTCGGGCAGGGGGTGGCGAGGGTGTTATCCCGGGCCACGAGAAACCTCCCCGCTGCCCTAACCCGCTGCCCATCCCTGCTTCACGCGTGCAGGGCTGCAAAATAGATCCCCAATATTCTTTGTACCCGGCTCCAGCTCCCTCGCGCCGGGCACTGCGGCAGCACCGCAGCGGGGCTCACCCTTGCG
>NW_010536034.1:2194-13065 GCF_000687285.1 Phaethon lepturus
CCGGTGGGACGAGCCGAAGGGTAAAACACGGGGGTGCATCCACGAGAGCGACTGGCCCACCCGCTTGCCCGGGCTGAGACGCGGAGTCGCGCACGCTCTGCCTCTGGCGCGGAGGGAAGGCGTGACACTGCAAAGCCGTGTTTAGGGCATATGCTGAAGCAGAGAGGATGGTTGTTTTTTCTTCCTCCTTAAGGAAAAGACATTGCCTCATTTGTAGCTGGTGGGGGTCTTGTTATTTTTGTACCAAGATGCGTATTTTGAAGGCGGCTGTGCCAAATATGCAAACAAATCAGCTCGGAGAGTTCATTTCCACCACGCGGGGAATCAAAAATATTACTTTTATATACGTACATGTACAAGTACTTCGAAGAAACAGGAGGAACCCGGGCACATCAGTGGAAGGGAAAGGCTAAAAGCAGCTACCCACAACCAAGCGGCATGCTGACCGTGTTTAAGTCACGCCTTGAGGAAAGCAAAGCCTGGAGCCCATGCTGCCGGATCCTGGCTCCTCCTGGGCCAGACCCTGCTCCCATGGCAGCCGATGGGGAAGCTGCTGTCACTCAAGGGGCTAAATATTCACCCTGCTCCTGGCAGGATGCCGTTGCTGGTCGCAGCACATGTCCACGTGCTTCGCAAGCAACCGCTGGCAATGCCAGCTCCCAGCTTCTCCTTCACCACGACTGCGCACGAGACCAGTGTCCGTCTCAACGTGCTCCTTCTCCAAGGGCACTGCAACCTATTGATTCGCACCCCACGCAGTGCAAACGGAGCCAGGCCAACAGTGACCCTTTTCCCGGCCGATCTGTCCGGCGCGCGCTGATTAAGCGCGCATCAAAACCGGTGGCAGATTTACAGGTTAACAATGATTTAGTGGAGTGCACCGCAGCCAAATTAATGCCGGCTATAATGTAGTTTACCTCATTAAACAATGCACACCAAGATCCTGTCTGTTGTAAAACAATTGGTCTCTGAAGCCTAGTGTTCATCTTCCAGGATTGCTGGGAGATAATAAATGGGTAATATTCCGGCGATAATGGTAATGGAGTCACGGCTCAGAGCTAATATTATGGCAAAGCAGTAATTATTTCAACAGTAAACAAGGGGACGGTTGAGCTGCCGACAGGATTGGAGCTGGTTGAAATGCTTCAGTTAATTTAGCTGGAGCCCAGGCCTGCAACGGGCTCCTGGAAGGAGGACAAGGTGCTCGGCCACCGAGTGAGTCGGACAAGCCTCAGTGAGACACTTGGCCGTCACGAGACCGGGGGGACGCATGCAACGAGGTGAGGTGGGACATCACGTATGGCACAGCGGCCAACCCAACGCCGCAGCTCGGGGCCGGCTGCGTGCTCCGTCATACAGCCACAGCAGGAGGGCTGGCATCCCTTCTCCGAGACACCACTTGTGCTGGCTCGCCCAACATCTCCCCCAGTCCTTCTTCCTCAAGAGGGGAACAAACCCCCCACTGCTGCAAGGCACTACAAGCTTTGGTTGGCTCTTTGGTATGTGCTCAGCCCAAGGCAATGCAGACGAGCCCTCCCTGCTGCCTAAACACGGAGCAGAGAGGTGAGGCAGGTGCTTGGCCTCCTCCAAAACCACTTGAACCCTCAACAAGCGACAAGAGACAGTGCAAAAACACAAGACCCAGGCTGAACGCAGAAGCAGCCTTACACAAACCATCTGCTCATTCCAAGAGAGATTTCCCTGTTAAAAGGACCAGCAGAGAGCATGACTCTCTGGTCTAAAGTTAACGAGGTGACTTGAGGCAGGGTTAAAGGGAGCAACGTTGCAGGACGCTGAGCTGATCACTGCGGGGGACAAAGCAGCACAGAAGCAGGCGGAGATTTTCCCACCCAAGTGGATCCCCTTTCTCTCGGTGCCTCCCGGCTGGGCTCCAGATCTGATGTCTGACCTACAGATAACCTCCGTCTCCCATCCAGGAAGGATCCTGGAAAGATGAAGGACGGCAAGCGACGTGCTTAATGGACAAACCTCCGAGAGGGGAGAACGTGTCCCCTTCCCAGGGACAAGCAACTCTTCAAGCTGGATTTTTTTTGCAGTTGCTTGTCCTCTTGTTTTAAGCCCCGCCAAGAGCCAGAGAGAATCAATATATCCAAATATACCGGACTTCTCCCAGAGTCCCTTTGCTGGTTTGCTGCTGATGTATAGACAGATGATCTCATGAGACCTCTGCCACATTAGGCCACCGTGTCTCATCTATCTTAAGTGCATAAACGAGCTGTGATTACTACTGCGTCTGAGCGCCTCATGTCTTGAATGTATTTATCCTCCCATCGCTCCTGCGAGACAAGGGACTGCTATTGTACCTCTTCCAGGGAGGACGCGGAGGGCCATGGAGGTTAAACGGACCGATCACCGAGGGTATCCGGGCCACGGCAACGTCGGGACCCTCCGAGCATCTCCCCTGTCTCGTGCCTCTGCCTTGCGAAGCACCCAGGCAGCACCTACCCCACAAATCACAGCTCGGACTCAGCTCAGGACTCTGGCTCCGCACGGGATCTAGCTTTCAGCGCCCAGCCTAATCCTGAGATTAATGAGGGATTCCCGCTATAAAGACCTCTTGATCAGACCTCTTACGGGTAAATACACCATCAAGCCAAATCGTAATGTTTTCCTACCCTGGCAGCCGCTGTCTTAAGCCTTACACCAGAATCCATCATACCCCAGCAATAATCAAAAAGCGATTAGACAAAACCATGGCAGAAAAGTCCATCAAGGGTCATTAAGGATGACGACTTGGATGCAGCCTCTGGCTCAGGACGTCGCGCATGGCAGACGGGCGCCGGCCAGGCAGATGTGCCAACGAAGGTATCTGCGTGCACACACCTAATTTTTACACCCTTTCCTCGTGTCCCCGGTCCCATCCCGGCAGGATAACCACGCTTGCCGTCTGACCACAGAGCCCTCGTTATCATTACTGCTAAGCCATGCCTGCTGCTCCTGGAGAGAGGCTGCCTCATCCCTCCTGGGAGAGCCCTCACTGCAATTCCTCGGCACGTTTCCCGAGCTCAACGGGAGGCATGACAAGTCTCGCGTCTGCGGCACGGATAAATATCCCCCGGTTAGCTCAACACGGTGCCGCTCGCTCCGCTAGCGAGCAGCTCCGCGCGCTTCGCTGTCGCTCTGTGGCTGGCAGCTCGGGATGCCGCGCTTTTTCCTAGCCAAGAAACTCCAGCCTTCGTCTGCTGAGAGATGAAAACCAGCCCGACAACATGGCAACTGCCATGACAACATCAGAGTTACCTCAAAAAATAAATAAAGAGCCCAATAACTACGGAAACACCTGAGTGACCAAAACCAGACTAGTAACTAGAAGGTCTCCCCGCAGTTTACAGATGGCATCGGCACCGCGAGGCTGGCGACCGTAACGCATCCGAAGCCTTCAAAACAGATGCTCGGCACCTACGGGTGCAAACACGAATGCGCGTGGGCACACACAACACTGCCTTTCAGACCCCAGTGTCCAAAGTCGCCCGCACAACCTGCATCTTCTCTGGAAAGATGCTGCTGCCTTCACGCTGGATGTTACATCCTGACCACGCTTACCTACATCCTTCCCTCCCTCTTCATCCTCTTCTGAGGATGCCTCTCGACTGCCGTCCTAACGGTCTTGGCACCGCAGGGGTGCCGAGGAGGCGTGGAGCCGCCCCATCGCACGCCAGAGCTTGGCTTCCCGGCACGGTCTCGGTGAGCCGCGTTTCGAAGCCCCGGTGCCAGGCAGCCCCGGCGGCAGTCGTGCCGTCAGCTGGAGCACCCCGGCCCACAGCCCCAGTGCTGTTAAGCCTCCTCCGCCGAGGCAGAAGAAGCTGTCGCGACAGCAGCTCCCCTTCTTCTTCCACCTCAACCTGTTCAGCTGCATTAACAGGAGCTGCCGTGGGTTACTACAGAGTTACTGGAAGAAGAAATATAAGAGGACAGAGAGGGGTGAGGCAGAGGGACGGAAGACGGGCTTGTAACACGTCCGGGTTGGACTGGCCACGGGTTCACAAAACCCTTCTCCAGAGCCAGCATCCTGCTTTTGCTCACGGCAGGGGGGTGAGGATGGCCCCGGGCAGGGGGAGGAGGTGGGGCCCGGGTAGGGCCAGCCACCACAGCAAGGCTCTGAGCGGTGAGGGAGGCACCGAGAGGGCCAGCACTCGTGCGATTCACTAGCGGAAAACTCTCCTGCTCAGCTTCACTCAGCTCTTGAGTTATACAGTGAAAATGCTCTCCTCCTCCCAGCTGCGGGGAACTCTTCCAGCCCCCAAACCAAACAGAGCCTCAAAAACATCCTTAACGGCTTCCATGGCGTGGCTACAAGCGCAGACACAAAAACTCAGCAGAGCTTACCAGACCAAGCTGCTAAACGCGTACTGCACCGGGCCGGAGCAACGCACGCGAGAGCCAACAGCCGAGCGGGCAAGGGAGCTGGGAGTGGCTGGAAAAGGGTCTCGAGGGAGACCAGTCACCGGGGAGCCGGGCTGCTCTCGGTGTAAATCCGCTGAAGGACCCGACCGCACGCTCCCCTGGTGAGCAAGCACTCTTATTTGCTCCATTTCCCACCAAGAGCTGCACAGCAGGCTTACAGCTGCCAAGAAAATAATAAAGCCCGTGAAGTGCCTTTGCACAGAGGAGCACTCGCCGGCGTAAGCATGGGGACCGGCTCCTTCAGCTACCGGGGCTGCTCTCGGTGTAAATCCGCTGAAGGACCCGACCGCACGCTCCCCTGGTGAGCAAGCACTCTTATTTGCTCCATTTCCCACCAAGAGCTGCACAGCAGGCTTACAGCTGCCAAGAAAATAATAAAGCCCGTGAAGTGCCTTTGCACAGAGGAGCACTCGCCGGCGTAAGCATGGGGACCGGCTCCTTCAGCTACCGGTCCGCCCATGCCTGGCCCACCAGCGACGTCGGTGAGAGCCGCTTACCCGTCCGCTATGTAAACCCTTAAATTATGCACCGGCTTTCTCTTAACCAATTCTCCCTGGTCCCTTTTCTCCACAACTCCAAGCGAGACGGAGAAAGACGGCGAGAAGGAACAGGAGACGGCTCACTCGAGACTTCTCCGGGGATGAGCGGCGAGGCAGACCTACAACCGAGAGAGGGGCTGGCAGCTAGCTTTGGGTCCCCGCTCGCTCCTGCCTCTCCAAATTAGAGTATATCCGACCAGGGAAAGGGTTCCCGTCTCAGCATCTGCTATCGCACCTCTGTGCACCTGCTCTGGCTCTTATTCCCCTCTCCACCCTTCCAATCCTCGTTTCTCCTATGTGCTCTGAATGCAAAATGGAGAAGTAGAGGTCCCTCTCGGTGGCTCGACAGACCTGGAGAGAGAAACAGAGGAGCTGCCTATGGAGACGGGCAGCCACCGGAGTTGTCTCGGGCCACCTCTGGGCTCAGCAAAAAAAAAGCCAGACTCAAGTAAATCTCTGTGATCATTTGTTCCCTTTGAGTTTTGAAAGCAGAATGCCTAATCATGGCCAAAATCAGGTAAGAGCTGCTGCTGCAAATTACACAGCGCCACAGGTAATTTCTGATTAGCTCACTCTTCCTCTCCTGGTGCATCCTCAGTTTCCATAGCAGCTAAGTCCTAAGTAAAATGGAAACATCTGGTTCAAGCGCAGGTAAAGATTCCCTGGGGAAAGAAACCTGCTGGATGGCAGCAAACACAGAAAATAGCCCTCGCGAAAGGCAGAGGCATCGTAAGCCAGGAGCCTGGTTAGGAGAGGATGGACGGCGTGCGAGGGGCACGGGAGTGGGAGAGGAGGGTCCTGGGGGAGCAGAGGAGGGGACGTGGGAAGGAGAGCGGGGCTGCGGGGAAAACAAGATGCATGTGGAAAACGGGCGGTGAGGAGGTTGAGCGAGACAAAAATACGTTGTCAGGGTAGACAAGGGGAAGAGGAGAAAGGAAAAAAGGTGGGAGCACACCGACTGCCTCAACCATAAATGCCGCCTGATGGTGGCAGGTACCGTGACAGCAGTGTCGATGCCATGGATAGATGCTCGGGGCCGGAGAGGAGCACACGGGTCTGCGCCCTGCATTTCATCATTCATCCACGCACAGACCCCGACCGAAGGCACTGTCTCGGAGGCACGACCACCTAAGGCGGATAAGCCAACACGTGCACTGGGGGGCAATGGTTTGTACAGCGGCTCCTGTCAAGGGAAGGGGCTGAGACGCCGCCGACTCAGCTCGCTCTCTGCCTGGGCTACGAGAGTGATGGATCTGGCCCAGCAGTTTGCTACAGCGCAGACAAATAGCAAAAAATCAATGGAGCTGCACCGAGACACTGCAGCCATCGTCGGGCTACTGAACAGAGAGAGCAGACGCGGCACCATCCATCACTGCCGCGGCGTCTCCTTCGGCTGCCGGACAGCCCGGCTGGGGCATCCCCGAGGAGAGCTTGAGGCGGTTTTCCGGGACAACAGCCCACGTTGGTAAAACCTCAAGGGAAAAATGACTGAGGTGGAACACAAGCGCTTAGATGCCATCAGAGGATCAGAGCCAGCCCTGCCCCTTGGCCAGATGGCTCGTCCCACCCAAAGCCCTCAGATCTCACCCCAAGCTCGCCGGTGAGAACCTCGCAGCCACCTGGGAATACCAGGGCAGCAAAACGCAAAGCAAAGGCCAAAAAGCAGCTGGGAAATGGTTTTGAACTGATACGCTCCCGAACGGGTGCGTATGGGAGTTTGCTTCCCCGCAGTCACACCCACGCAGTTCTGCTCAGGTTTTGCTTACTAATTAACAAGGCCACCAATTAATGCTCCATGTGTTTTGCTGCTCATTTGCACTATTTACAGTCCTTCTTTGAAGCAACGTGTGAGAATTCCCAGAAAACTTTTCAAAATAGGGCTGGACAAGCACAGTCAATCCCTAAGCACCTAACCCCAACCTGGTACCTACCACCAGTCCTCCACACGAGCAAAACCATAAGCTCCTCTCCCAGACCACTGGTCTGGATGTTTCCCCACCAGCGTCACCAACTCCTGCATTAAGTCCCGTCTTTTCGGTGCACATCACCTTGGTTTTTTGCAGCTGCAAAGTGAACCAGCCGACGACACCTCCCCGGCCGCTCGCAAATGGCGCCGTGCCCTCCCCGGAATATTTCGGGTACCGTTCAGCTCTTACCTTTGGGTGAGATGTGTCTCCAGGTGATTGTTGGATCTGGCCTGCCCGTGGCTATGCAGGTGAGGCTGACGTTGCCACCCTCGTTGATGGAGATGTCAGAAGAGATCTCGGTGATTTTCGGAGACACTGCAATGACACAAAGAGGGAAATGAAAATGTAAGCGGTTCTGCTCCAACTCAAATCTCCAAATGTGTGTGAAGGAGGCTGAATTTCCTTCCTCCCTCCACCTCGACAAGCTATGCAGTAGCCCATCAGTCTCATCTGACTTGACAGGGGAAAGGAGGGGCAGAGAAGACAGGGTTGAAGTTGGAAGAAATTGAAGCCAGAGGAGATTCAGTCATTATAGGGAGGCTCCAGACAGCTCTGTGGTGTGCGAGACGGCACTTCTACCCCACCCCACTTCTAACACTCATCCTGTGCTCCCAGCCATGACAAACCCTTTCCACCAGAGCTTCATCCTACCGAGAAAACACAATCCACTCCGTTCAAACTCCCACACCATCCCCCCCCCAGCACACCCCCCCAAGGGCGCCAGCCGCTCCTGGCGCGACAAGAGCACCCAAAGCACGCACATGGCTTGTGGCTCTTTCTGCTCTTGCAACCAGAAGAGCACCAAGAGGAGCTGGGCATGAAGACGACAAGTCTACCAAGGAGCCTCTAAGGTCTACCACCGTGCAAAAGAAAGGGAATTCCATCGGGATGAAAGCCATCCCACTGCATTGGCACTGCTCCGGAGCAGGTCAGATACGAGGGGCCCAGACCCAAAGAAAGGACAGACATACAGGATGGGGGGCGGTGGGGAGGGGGGGCTGCGAAGGGGAAGGGACGAGGAGCACGCAGGGAGCACCCGGGCCCCGCTGCGGACGCGACGCAGGGCTGGGGTTTCGCAGGCTCTACGGCGGGGCTGTACGAGAAAAACAATCGGCTGCTGTTATCAGCCTGCACCTGCAGAACGTAATAAAGACCATCACCCTCCTCGGTTTATTTTTTTTCAGGCCATTCTCCGGAGCCGAGCAGCGGACCGGCACCCTGCTGCGGCGCTCAGCAGGAGAGTCACAAATCACCTGCAAAGCATCCCGCTCCTTCCACCCTCCCATTCATCCAGCCGCTTGAAGCTGCAGCCCAGACCGTCGCTACACCCCGATTCCTGACTTGGAGCCCACTCCCGAGCACCCCTTCCCTGCCTCTCCCCACCTCCCGCACCTTCCCGGGGCTGTGCCGAGCTGGAATGACTGCAATGGCCTTGCACGCATTGCCTCTGCTGTGCAGGTAAGTAATTTATTGATCCGTAAAGCACTCCAAGACGCTCTGGAAGGGATTATGTCATGCCAGTGCCGTGCAATAAAATAAAAAATGATGGATTTTTTGTGAACATGAGGGTGATTTAGGGTTTGTAGTTGGAAGTGTAGTTAAAGTACATTTTAAGTGGAAATCAAGGTGGGTAATGAATTATTCTCTGTTTTGAAGGGCTTCTGGGAGTTCATTTTTTTGCTGCTCTGGGCACGATGGCTAATCTGCTAATCATGCACCGGAGGACAACTATGGATCAGACGCTCCCAGAACAGCGGGGGCTCTGGGGCAGGACAGCGGAGGGCGTGAAGACGACACCGAAAGAAGTATTAATATGCATCAGTGTCATTAAGCCCAGCGTAAGGGGACAGCACATGCCTCCTGGGACCACCCGCTCGCCCGGAGCTGGGAGATGCTCTGCCAACACCCAGGTAGTCCATTGAGGAGATGCAATTAATTACGACGGTGCTACGATCGCCCCGCCGCGTCGCTGGCGAGGCTGGGACCGCTAGCCGGGAAACCCATGTGTGCTTTAAAAAGACCGAGCTTACAGTCTGGAGAACAAAAATAGGCCAAGGAGGTATTACCGTTGCCATTTCAGAGAGGTGGAAAGAGACAAACGGAGGCACGGCAAATTGCCCGCCGTCGTCCGGGAAGAAGCAATAGCTTCCAGCTGCAAGTCCCAACAAAACTAGAGCATTATCTATCATCTTCAGTGTGATGCTCACTAAATCACACAGGAACCTTTCTGATGTTTTTAACTACCGAATGCCATCAACCCAGTTTAGCTTGTTTTGCAGAGCTCAACGAGACTTAAAAAAAAAAAAATGAAAAAAATCAAGTCAGACTTTGCACTGCGACGCTGGTACCGCACACGTGGATTTGCACCCGCCCAGGCGAGAGACAAAAATCTGTAATCAACTGACCAGGTTCTAAAATATAATTAAAACAAATTAAACTCGGATTTCCCAAAACGCGAGCGCTGCATCCTCCTCCTCAGCAATACAGCAGGAGGTTTTAATTTTGCTCAGAGCAGGCAGGGGAGGAGAAGCGATTGCGTTGCCGCTTGGCCGGGCAACGGGAGACTTTGCAACTCTCTGAAAAGGGCAAAAGCAGCTCGAGCCCCTCGTCTGCTGGGGAAAAAGCCCACCCTGCCCCGGTGAGCTCGGGGAGAGGTAATTTCCTGCAGCCCACCTGGGATGAGATGAGGCAGGAATGGCTGGGAAAGTAAACCAGAGCGACAACGTCAGCGAAGTCGTTAGCTAACCCTTAAATTAAATGTGCAGTGGTAGGATTTAACACGACGGTTATTGTATGCTAATTAAACGTTTGAATAATTAACCACACGAACCATTTAAAATGCCTTTCTGGAGACTGAACAGGTATGTTGTAAGGCTTTTACCACACAAGGGAGGGAAACCTTAATAAATAAGTGATTGCAAGTATACGTTTAATATTATTTAACGGTCACCAGTGCTCCCGTTCCCTCTGCATTAAATGTTCTCCATCAGCTGGCATTGCTGCGGCAATGGGGCAGAGGAGAAATTTCTTACGCTGAACGCAGGACGCAGATGGAGCTGTGCCCCTATGGGAATGAATAAATAAATAAAGCTAAATAAATGCAGGCTTCCCAGGCGGGAACCCTCTCCTTGCGGGCAGTCCTTTTGTGTTCAGCATCTCTCTCGCTCAGAAGTGATTAAACATGGCAGTGTTGGCCGAGCTGCTCCAGTGACACAGCACAGATTTCCCCAGAGGTGGGCTGGTGTTTCATCCATCTGACTTCTTTTTTTCCCCCTATCCTTGCCATGACGATGGGGAAGGTCTCTGGGCTGCTCCCAACCACTCCAGGTGCCCCCAGTTTGCCCAGACTCGGCTCCCACGTGCACGCACGGAGTCCCCAAGACAGAAAGCAGCCTGCTTAAATATTTAACCAAACCATATGGCGCGTAACACGTTCGAGGGTGTTCAGTCAGGTGATATATGTCTTTACGGATCCAAGCATATGCACTTGCCTACACAGATATATTCCCAGGCGCACAGACACCCTCCTGCCGCTGGCAGTGACTATATCCCCGCTACGCTTTCACCTCCAAACAGCCGTCCCAGAGCCAACACGGGTGCAAAAGCTCAGGCATCCCATGCACGTACCCCTTGGCCCTGCCAGCTCCCTCATCGCCGCTTCCCCATCCGTCTCCCTCGCGTGCAATGACCATACTGCTTGCCTGCGCTCCCTTCTCCCCGACACCACCCCCGCCGCTGTCTCCCGATGCACCCCTGGGCTCCCCGGGCCCCCCAAATTTCAGCCACACATCAGGCGAGAAGCAAAGAGGCCCCTGAATATTAGGGGAGCGCGGATCTGGAGCATCCTCTCCACCAGAGACAGGGAAGGAGACCGCAGATGAGCCTCACCAAGTTGGGCGTCTGCAAGGAGTAACTGCGTTTTTTGCCTTCACCGCCTCCT
>NW_010536035.1:0-477 GCF_000687285.1 Phaethon lepturus
CGCGGGGCGCAGGGCGCCCGTGCGTGGCTCCCGCCGCGGGTCTGCAGGGTAGCGCTTTGCTTCTGGTCGCATCTGCTCTGCAAGAGACAGGCAGGCAAGGCTTATAAATTTTCAGTTAACAGGTACAACAGCAAGAGCTGAGCTGGGTGGAGCCACAGACATAAAGCCGAAGGGAGGAAAACCTTCTCCCAAGGGGCTTGACCTACCCCAAAGGTGAAAATCTTCTTTGTGGGAAGAAGCAGGTCCTCTGTCTTTGGTTTGCAGAGCTGCAGAAACAAGAAACAAAATGCTGTTAGGGTTCAGGTTTGACTCATGAAGGTTAAAGTCACGAGACTTCTGTTTGGTGGCATAAGAGTATCCAGGCAGCAAATCTGGAAAGCTCTCAGCATCTTCCTGGCGCCAGGAAGCGTGAATCACGGTCCTCCTGAGCCTTGCCAGTGAGAGACCGTGCCTGCTGGAGGGAGGGCTGGAGGTGCC
>NW_010536035.1:609-1410 GCF_000687285.1 Phaethon lepturus
GTTGTTTCTTTATTTTTAACCCATCCCTTGCCGATAAAACACGGCCTGTGAGCAAGATCCTGCAGTCCTCTCCCTTTTGCCTCCATCAGGAGGGTGCTGATGAGCGTTTCCCTTGGCCGGTGTTTTCCCAGAGCCTGTGGGCATCGTGGGCCGCGGTGCCCGTGGGCGCAGAAGAGGAGCCCTCATCCGGCCCCGGGCCGCTCCTGCAGGGGTGTGGTGCGAGGGAGGCGGCAGGGGCGGCCGCAGGGGGTAGCGCCAGGAGGGGCACAAGCGGGAGACGTGCCCATGCTGGCCACTCGTTGGAGCGATGCTGGTGCGAGCTGGCGGCGGCATGACTTAACCCGCCCGGCACAGATCGACACTGTTCTGCTGGGAGAGGGTGAGAGCGGAGCGTGCTTGTGCAGCCTCCCAGCAGCTGGCTTGAGGGTGAGAGGGGGACGGAGAGCGGAGGGCTCGAGGACATGGGCTCCTCTCTGGGACGGCGGCTGGCTGAGCAGAGAGGAAACCGGCAAGCTGCTGGGGACCACAGACCCCGAGCGAAGAGCACGGTACTGCCTGCTTCTGCCCCATCTGCTGTGCCACCTCCGCTGCGGCTGCGCCAGGCACCGCCAGGGGGACGGAGAGCGGAGGGCTCGAGGACATGGGCTCCTCTCTGGGACGGCGGCTGGCTGAGCAGAGAGGAAACCGGCAAGCTGCTGGGGACCACAGACCCCGAGCGAAGAGCACGGTACTGCCTGCTTCTGCCCCATCTGCTGTGCCACCTCCGCTGCGGCTGCGCCAGGCACCGCCAGGCAAGGGGCC
>NW_010536035.1:1588-6521 GCF_000687285.1 Phaethon lepturus
TGGTTCCCGGGTCTGAGTCGCACGGCGGCTGGCCCCGCCGCCGCTGCAGGCTTGTACAGGCTTACACGCCGGGTCGGCTGCTGCGGGCTTTTCTGCTTCTGTCTGTGCATTCAGGGGTTGGTGTTTCCTTCTGGGAAAGCAGGTGCACAGAGTCGATGCCTCTGCGGCGTGGTGCAGACCGTACGTGTCGCTTGAGGTGTGAGGCTTCCCTGTTTTTTCTAGCGATGCCTAATTGCTCAGGCAGTGAAACACCCTTTTTTTCTGAGATGTGGTGATTTAAAGGGCTGTGAAGGATTAACTTTAAGTCTAACAGGGTGGCGGGACTGTTCCTGAGGCTGTGGTATGTGTGAAATCTTTAGACTTGTGGCTAATGGTCTCATCTGAATGAGAGCAAAGTATGAAAACGTTCAAAGGTTAGAGTCTGACTTTTAGTGGCAAGGTACACTACTTGAATCATTTAATGACCTTGAAATATGATTCTTAAATGCCATTAAAAATGACAAGCAAGAAAGATAAAAATAAGTCCTTTTTCTGGGGGCCAGTGGACTCGTTCTAACAAGCGGGGAAACTGAGTTCTTGTATTGCTAGCAATAGCGAAGTGACTTGGTATAATCAGCCAGTCAGCCTCAGGCCCTCGTGCCTCTTGGGATCTGCAGGCAGTGACATTTCTTATAGATATTTTTCCCACGGAATTGCAGTAGACCATTTAGAAATGGGAGTGCAAAAAAATGCATGTTAGAAAAGGGCAATCCCATTGTGCTTATAAATGAAAATCTGTGCAGAAAAATCTTGGCATTTACCAACATGTCCACAAAGGACGTTATTCTACCAAGAGATTTGGGATATTACCACCTTGAAGGGGAAAGAAGCAACACACTTAAAGCACCCTTAAAGTAATTACTAGGGGCGCGTATGCCATTACTGTTGTAGATGACTGACATTAGCGTAGAGACAGAAGTGCTGGCCACGGACAGCGGTCGTCTTGTGCTGCGAACCGTAGCGTTACAGAACAGCAGCCCTGGTGTGGGGCTGGGGCGGGTGCAGGCAGGGGCTGCAGGCAGACCGAGGGTGACGCAGCAACGAGAAAGTGTCAGCCTGGTGGACAACACCCGCGGCAGGTCCGCAGCGTGACTGTCCCCACCTTTCCTTTGGGGTTAGTGCGTGAGGGGGTGGTTGCAGCGAGGAGGGGACGGTGGCACTGCTCTGCGGGGGGTGTCTTTGCCCCAGGCACACCTGGGTGAGCGGAGTGAACGCCACAGCCGTGGCGATGGAGAGACAGCAGAAAGGAGCTGGTGCAGGCTGTGAAGGACCTCGAGAGGAGACAGGCCACTGGAACTGGATGCGGGAGCCACCGTGTGTGCGGGTGCAGTGTGTGCGGCTGCGGTGTGTGCTGGCAGAGGCAGCACGTGAGGTGTGTGCTGCACCCACCTTTGGGATGCAGGGCTTGCGCTCACCGGGTCTGGAGGAGGATTTTGCGTTAACAGTGGCTAAAGGTGATCAAGGCTGAGGCAAGGGTTCAAGACTTGAGGATGGGGAACAAGATGGCATCTCGCTGTTTGCTGTTTTGCACTGCCATTAGTGCCACCTGCGTCCCGGGGCCCCCCTCTACAGCAAGAAACACATCGGACGTCGTCAACTGGTGTATCAAAGCTGGGCACAAATGAGGACTGTCCTGCTCTCTGCTGCAGGAGACCTCTTGCTTCTCTCTGACTTCTCCTTCTTTACCCAGACAAACTAACGAACGAAGGTCAGATCTAATGGCTGAGAGCATGCAACGGCTGCCCTGGGTGACCACAGCCCATCGGCCCACCATCTTCCTCTGCTAGCAGCTGACCAGGATTTCAGTGTGTCTTTTGAGAGAAACAGAAGGATAAAAGGGAAAAAAAAGGTGGGATGAGATAAAGGCAGTTCAACAGGTAAAGCAAAAGCTGCGCACGCAAAGCAAAATCGGGAATTTGTTCACCACTTCCCATCGGCAGGCGGGGGTTCAGCCATCCCCAGGACAGCAGGGCTCCGTCATACATGACGGTGACTTGGGAAGACAGATGCCATCACTCCAAACATCTCCTCTTCCTCCTCATTCCCCCAGCTTTTATTGCTGAGCACTATGTCCTGTGGTCTGGGATATCCCTTGGGTCAGTGGGGTCAGCCATCCTGGCTGTGTCCCCTCCCATCTCCTTGTGCACTGCCAGCCAGCTTGCTGGTGGGGCAGGGTGAGGAGCAGAACAGCCCTTGACGCTGTGTAAGCACTGCTCAGCAATAACTAACACATCTCAGTGTTACTGTCACTGTTCTCAGCACAAATCGAAAACATAGCTCCATACCAGCTACTATGAAGATGCTACTGGTAGTGTCCCAGTGGTGTCCCGTGCAGAGGAGGTGTCCCCGCTGGGGAGGAGCTGCCGGCTGGGTGCTGTACCCGGTCCTCTGGGAGGGCTCGGCCTCCTCTGTGTGTGGGCCGCTGCAGGGCCCCTGTCCTGCTCGTGCTGGGGGTGCTCCAGGCAGGCATGGAGACGCATTGAGCCAGCTGTCGAGACAGCGGCTGAACATGGTTGTGATGTGTCATGAAACTGATTATTTGACGTTTCTGTGGGAATCAATGAGGCCTCTGTTTGCTGCTGTCTAATGGCCTGTGCGAGAGCTTGTCACGCAGCCGGTGCGAGGGAGGAGGTCGGTCTTCTCCAGCCTCTTCCGGGGCCTGTGACCCCATGGTAGCCGCCATGCTCTGGAAAGCGGATGGTTTGTCTTAATTCCAGCTGCTGTTCGGAGCAAACTGGACCCTGAGAAAAGATTAGTCTTTCCTTGATACTGAAATTGCTGGAAACATGGAATGTGCTTGGCATGAAGTGGTTGTCTTGTCTTTCCGCTCTTGCAGAGCACCCAAGCCGGGTGCCTGTGCTTGGCTTCCCCCGGCACCCAGCCCACGGTGAACAGGCGAGTGCGGAATAATTTCTCTGCAAGAAGAATGTCTCATTTATTTGCTTTCATTCTGATTCAAGAGAGAGAAGCTTGTTCCCTCACATAAACTTCCTCTCAATAAGCTTTTCTTTTCTGGAGAGTGTTCGTTTTTTTGTGGTTTGGTGCTAGCGGAAGATAATGGACTGCGGCATGGCGGCTGCCAGCTGGGTGGCTGGAGCTGCGCCCTGTCCCCAGGCGCTCTCCCGCGTGAGCTTCCTTCTCACCCTTGCGATCAAACAGAAGTGCCTCAATCTTGCTCAGGAGTCTGCTGAGGTGGGTGTTTTGGGTAGTGACACCTGAACTGAGCTGAAGCCCGGAGCCGCGTTCAGGCAGCAGTCCTGGGGGAGAGGGCAGACCCAGGCGTTGGCTGCCGTCTCTCCCCAGGGCGCAGCGCAGCCTTACCCAGAAGAAAGACGATCCCGAAGGCAGGGATTGCTTCCCAGAGGGTTTCCCAGTAGCCGGCAGGAGACAGGGGAGGTGTGAGCTCAGCTCGGTTGCAGTTTCCCCAAAGACCTTGCTGGTCCCGGCGCGGGGGTGAGAGTGGTCCCAGCTGCCCGCAGCCCCTGAGCCCCGACCCCTGCCCGTGCCGTGCCTCCGACTGCTGCTGGCACAAAGGCACCTGGGAGATAAGAGGCTTGAAATAAATACCCCTTAAAAAAGCAGGGTGGAAGTCTTACCCTGACCTTTAATTTTATTTGCATTGAGTTTTTGTTGCATCTTGGGTGTTCTTCCTCCCCAGAGAAAGCTTGCATCGCTCTGGTTACTATAACCATTCAAACTTACCGATTTGCAAATCACCATAATCTCCACGGTAAATACGGTGCTTTTGCTCACGGGAAGATCCATTAGGAATGTTTGTTTAAGCAGATAGATAGCTTCATATAAGTACATTTAGGTTTTATTTTTTGTATATAGGAGATGGGATGCCATGCCTTTACTGGCTTCTGATTATTTTTTATTCTTTTGATTTGTATCAGACTGCATTTGGATGAATGCTGAAATTCAATTAAAATTAAAGCAAAATAACATTTTAAATTGTATCTTTATCACTTAAATAAATGTTGCTTGAATGTACCGGACGCAGAAGATGAAAAGTAAATTTATCAGCTTTTGTATTTAAAGCTGACTGATCTTTTGAACAAAGGAAGATTTGGTTTGTATGAGTGGTTCTCATCACGAATTCTCAAAGGTATTTAAGTGCCAGAAAATAAGCAAGTATCTAGTGAGATTTCAAAATTGCCTAAGCGGTTTAAGCATCTGCTTAGCTCCCCTTGATTTCAGTGGGAGTCTGACATTTGCTTTCCCTCCTCATGTCTAGTCACCTTAATACATTTAAAAACCTGGCCCCAAATCCCTCAAGTTCTTAGAATAATGAGATCTCATTCCATTCCCACCAGAGTTTTATTCATAGATTGGGTGAGGAAAACAAGCTTCTTTACTTTCTCAGTTCTCAAATCTCCTTCCAGCTTTGAGTGAATCAGTCCAAACAATAAGGAAAATATTCTGTGTTTCTAGCTAAATTGAAATGGAAAACAATCAGATAGGAAAGCTTTTCTGTGCAGCATAAGCTGAAAAACGGACATGGAAGAATGTAAATACCAACGTTTGCTTCATTGTGAAAAGCGAATATAATGTGCCCAGCAAGGGACATGGCTGTGACACATTTGTAGCGTTTGAGTTGATTTCGAAAGCCAAGTATGTTTTGCTTCTGATCCTGAATGAAAAAAGCACGCTTGAATTCGTGAGTATTGGCAGAAGGGCCATTTAACCAATATATTTTTCTAAACGCCTGCAAACACAGACGTCCGCATCAGTTGTCGTGCAGCAAACTCAGAACAGGTGCCTTTTTAAGGTGGGAGATGCCTGTAGTGTAACTGAAATCTTACTTCGAAAACATCGAAGCTGGGATGAAATTGCTGTTGGTTTGGCAGCGCCCTGCGTGCCGCAGCGCTCTGCGTGCCGCAGCGCCCGGGGC
>NW_010536036.1:0-287 GCF_000687285.1 Phaethon lepturus
GTGACTCAGGATTTCAGGGCATTTTCAAGGCACGTCTTGCTGCGGAGCTCTCTTTAGCGATTGCCTCCCATCCCTCCGCCCCGCCAGATCGACTTTTAAAGGTAAAAGGGCTTTTTTTTTCCCGTGGGCGGCGGAGGTGCGGAGGCTCGGGTTTGCTCTGCACCTTTAGTCTTTGCATCCCTCAGGTTTCTCAGACCTGGTTTCTGCCAAGCCCTTCGGGTCTCCGCTTTTCCTTTTTTTTTTTTTTCCCCCCTCTTTTGAAAACCAAACCCGCCCCTTCCGTCCCT
>NW_010536036.1:373-2533 GCF_000687285.1 Phaethon lepturus
TACCCACGGGTGCCTGCACATAATAATTCTTGATATTGCCCTAAGGGCCCAGTCCTCCGAATGGGTAAAAAAGCAGGTAACCGGAGCTGGAACAAGGGCAGACCAAACAATCCAGGCTCATTCTGCACAATCCTGCTTGCTTTGACTCAGCACTGTGTATAACTCCCGGCGTTAAGGCAAGCTGGTTTCCCGCCTCGCACTTGTGCTTCTCGAGTATCGTGATAGCGTTTCTGTCTCACTGATGTGGTCAGAGAGAGGAGGACGGACGAGCAAACATGTTGTGAACGTGGGGATGCGGCCGGTTTCCACGTCTTGCAGGGATCAGCTGCTTCTGACCAAAAAAGACTGAAGCAGGGTTGTGGAAACGCCTGGTCTTGGCGTTTTGAAGTAGCTGTGTTAACAACCCGGACAACTACCAGAAAAAAACCCAAACCGTCAGCTATGTTTCTAAAGTTTTCTTTTTTCTTAAAGAAGGAAGAATCCAGACACACTACAAGCAATCAGGAATATTTCTTATTTCTTTTTTTTTTTTTTTGCCATAAATAGAGGCTTTTTGTATATTAGTGGATAAATGCCCCTTTGGAAAAAAAAATCTATATTCTCCGTTTTCATTATGAAACCAAACCTATATCCAATAAAAATATTTTGTTCAGGACTGTGGCTGATGAGTTGTAAGACACCCCTCGGCTCTTGCATTCTGGTGATGGCATGATGGACCGCGCTGCCAGGAGAGGTAAAAGGTGGGAGAGGCTAAAAATGGGGGCTTGGGAAATTACCTGTTCCTTGTGACTGAGATAATGTTTCCCAAAATTATTCTGTTTCTCCTTCCCTCCCCTTCCTCCATCCCCTTCCTCCATCCATCTCACCAGCCAAGCCTGTCCTTAAGTTAATACCTGGAGTATTGGAAATCTGGGTTTCTCATATGAGTTGGGATTCAGCTTTTGCAGAGGATGGCCGGCACCAAACTGCCCTGATGTTTGGACCAGGAGCTCAGAGGGGCTCATTTCAACACAAAGCAAAGAGCTCTCACGTGGGGAAGTACAGAAAACCTCCAAAAGTCAGGAGCCGATGTTGAGTTTCCCAAAAGGAAGATGCTCGTAGGCGGATCCCTGGATAGGCAGAGGTGCAGCTTCTCACTGTGAAAAAAGAGAATAAAAAAGGAGATGGGGGCTTTTTATATAGATTTGCAAGACAGACTTTATTCAAATAGAATCCCTTCTATGCTTCCTATTTTTGACAATATCTGTTTGAATATCTATTGAGTCCGTTCTTTAAAGCCATGGCACCGAATTAAAAAAAACAAACCCACTTGTAAAAGCGAAGGTGTCACTGCCCAGTCAAAGCCACATGTGTCCCCACCTTCATTTACAAGGCTGGGCAAGCGCTGTGAGGAAGCTGCAGGGGTAGGGAAAAAAGCTTAGTTTTTGCCCAGCAGAGACCTCAGATCATCTCTCCACCCCCAGCTGTTTGCACATGCCGGGAGTTGGGCAGGTATGTGAAACGGGAGGTTAACGCTGCCTCCAAGGATGTGTGAAGCTGCGTCTCCATCAAGCTCCAGAGCCGGTTCCCACAGGTGGGAATCCTGCATCCCTGGTCTCCCTGCAGCCTGGCCCACAGAAGGGTTTTGCCCCCAGAAAGTGGTTATTTACGCTCTCGGTCACAAGCTGGTTTATTCCTGGAAAACCTTTTCTTCCTTCTTTAAAAACCCTCCCCTGAAGGCGCTGTGGATGTTCCCATCAGGCGCGGGGCGAGCTGTGCAGGGCACGGACCAGTGTGGAGCAGCCCCACCGTCCCCGGGCACCTGCGGGTGTCCAGGAGGGGCTGGCAGGCAGCGGCTGTCGGCGAGCGCGAGTGCTTGCACGGGGCGTGAGGTCAGCCCCACACAAAGAAAAATCCGCTAAATGCCCCCCCCAGCAGTTTTAACCTGTGTCTTCAGGCTCCTCTGCTTCCCTTTCTCGTCACTTGGCATCCCAGCTGCGACCCCTCAGGTTTTGGCACCCCTCAGCTCCCATTCCAGCTCCTGAAGTACCTTTTTGGACCCGCAAACAGGGTTTTTATTCCTTTCCTGCTTGTACAGGTGTACCCCCTCCACCTTAGGGCCCTTTCTGTACAAGGGCAGTGTTTACTGGCAGGGGCTCCCCCCAAAAAAAAACAGAAGAA
>NW_010536036.1:2564-11132 GCF_000687285.1 Phaethon lepturus
AAAAGATCTGAAGGAGTTAATGTCACGTTAGGATTACAGTTTGATCTGTACACGATGTATATTTTTATCCCAGGAGTTTTTTTGAGATTTAACTTTTTCTATGAAATGGGAATTTATTTTTTGTGAAGCTTTGCTCATGGTGACATTTGATTTTATTTCTGTTTTGTTGTAGTGGAGTGGGACCAAGTACAGCTGCAGTATTTAAAAGCCACACTGGGCCTGATTTTGGTTTCACTTGGGAGAATAAAATCAGTAGACTTAACACATTCTGTGCAAAAGTGACCCTAACTCGAATGAACTCAGAACCAAGTGAATAGTTATGAGTGGCAATTTGGAATTAATTGGGATCAGGCCATCGATGTAACTTGCAGGGGATGAATACTGAGAAAAAGGATCTTATTGCCAGCACGCAGAATGACTAACCGCACATGGCTTTTATATGTCATCTGTTTATATATAGAGGAGAAGAAGTAATGGTACAGTAAAACCAGCAGCACTTCGGTGCAGAGAAATAAGTGTGCATGTCAATACACCAGTACCTGCCATTTGGATGTAACTGAGCATCCTTTAATCCTCTATACGTCGTGTGAATTTTGGTGCCGGGCAGTACAAAGAGGACAACGTGCCATACAAATAGAAAGGACTTGACAAGCTGCAAATAATTGATGCCAGTGGTTTCTCACCTGTTCCACAATCCAAAAAAGCAGCTGCCAAACGCAAAACTGCCACCCAGTATTTAACTCATCCCTGGAATCTTCCCCCTCCTGGCTTTCCCAACCTCTCAGGGCTGGCTATAAACACAAGTCTGAAATACTGGGAAGAAACGTAGAAAATAGCCTATGAAGCAGGATAAACAGCATACTTCTTGTGTGGGCGATATATATGCCTTTCCGTTCCACTGGAGAGGAATGACCTCTCCCAACCGAACAAGGTTTCACGTCTCCGAGGTCTGCAGCCAATTTTAACCCGTAGGAGCGGCGAAGAGCACGCAGTAGAAGAGGCTCACAGCGGAGTCGTTCTGTTCACGGAGCAGCTTTGCACCAAACACAGGTTTCCTACGAGAGGAACTGAAAATTTGGCATATTAAAATAATTCAGGAATTTAGTTTTTCATAAATGGGGCTTCCAGTCTTTAAATAGGCTCAGTGTGTGTTCTCTTAAAGTTGGTCCTATAGCATATAAAAAGAATAATCAAGTACTTACACATGAGCAGAAACCACTTTCAAGACTTGTCACTCAAAGTCCATGTCGGATTTCAAGGTGACGTAAGTCTAAGGGACTTTGTAACTGCTTCAACTTTCCCCCCACCCCCTTTTAATAGTTAATTCTCTTTCCATCCTTTACCAAGGAAGACACATAAAGGAGAGAGCATCCCTTTTCACAGCAAACCCCACTGGCCTCCTGCTAATTGCTCCTAAGCCTGTTGTGAAGAGCAGCCAAATCCTGAAACGAGAGCGGGAGAAGGATCTGCTTCGTTACTTGATTCATAGCCCCGCACACCCAGAAAACAGATCTCCTGGGAGACGGTATTTGGGATATTAAACAGATCACATATTTGATTTTAAGTGAAGGAGCGAGAAGACAAGATCACAGAATTAGAGGAGTTACAGATGGAAAAGGTCTATGAGGTTATGCAATCCATCAGTCTGGACATTGCATAATTGCTCCCCACAGTATATTTTTAGTGCTTTATCCAGACAAATCATTAAGTGCTTTAAAATGGGCCAGATTCCTCAAACGCACTGCGTGTTAAGTCACAGCTGATTTCACCGAGGCTCGTAGCTTGCAGTGTCTAATAAGACACCAGAAGAAAGTTTTGTGTGGTCAAGGAGAACAGAATGGACTCTTCCAGAAATAAATACAGCTCTGATTCAGTATTCCTCGCAGGAATCTTTCCTAAATTGGCTGAATTAGATCTCTTAAATCTCGTTTTCAGATTATACTGAATGATACATTATTACTTATTCAGATGTTCACTTACTCCAAAGTAAAACATTGTTAATGTTCATGTGAACGCAATTTTGTTTTAAGCCAGCTTCAAAGCTGGTTCAGTAAAGCGTAAAGAATGTTTATTTAAAATATAGTTACTAAATTTAGCATGAGCTTGGTTAGCCTAAATCTTAGCGACATTTTTAGAGAGCACATTGCGAATCAGGAATGCATGGAGAAATAAATAAACTTTCCCACATTTTTGGAAATCGAGTAAGAATTTGCAAGTTATTTCTTGCACGGGCAATTTCTGTGGATTGGAAAGCGTTATGAATAATGCAAATTTCCCACTAAACAGACAGTTGAAAACCCAATGCTAATAATTTTCATTGCAATTTAATTTCAAATAATGTCCCCTCAAGGAGGAAACAATAGCTGTCAGCTATTGTTATAGGAATTACGCAGAGCATCAACATGTTTCAATATTTACTCAAGCTCTTTGCAAAGCACTGAAAAGCGCAATGGAGCTGCAGTTGGCTACAAGCCACATTCAAACCCCTGCAAAGGAAGTCTTACGTTTGAATTAGGCCCTGTGCTCTTCCTAATAATTACGATGCTGGATTTTACACCCACTCCTTGCACATGGATTGAAGCTCTCTGGCCGGATCCTCAGCTGGGCTAAACGCCAGTCTGCCTGTGGGTCAGGCATGCGGACAGGACATGATTTTAAGCTTTTCCTTTTTTTTCTTCCAGCATCGCCTTCCCGAGTTTACCCGGGTGAAAGAGGCGCGTTGGGACCACCTTTACGCTTCGTGACACTGCCTTAGAGAAACACAGCTGGGCGGACTTGCGACGGTAAGCAGTTAAATTCTCTTTTGTCAGGTCACTATCAGAGGCTGGAGCCTGGAAATGACGCTCAGTTTTCATCATCGCCCTCCGTGCTTTCCATCCTTCGGTTGGTGGGAGTGTGATACCAGTTTCTGCTCCCCAGGTTGGAGGATTGCAACTGTACCGCTCACGGGGCTCCAGGACAAAAGGGATGTGGCCAGGCGTTCCCCCAGTGTCCCCAAAGATACCCACGGACTTTGGTGGGATTGGGATCAGCTCCTCACCAAGCAGACAGGTGAAATAAGGGGGCATGGAAGAAAGCACTGAGGGTCTTTTTTTTTTATTCCTCCAAAGACAGAGCTCCACCGCTTCCACCGGCTTTCGGCACCTTCAGGCACCTGCACCCTGACCCAAAGCTCCGTGACTCAGCTTTACATACAAGCCCCAAGTGCCACCTGAAGACCCATCCTCCCCAGCCGCCTCGCATCTCCCTCGGCTCTTCAGATGAAGGTTTGCAAATACACTGGCCCAACACACTAATTCCTGAATCTGCAATGAGGTGGACTCCTTAATTCTTCACTACCTATCTTCAATTGCCTACTAAGTCGTTGTTTTCATTAGAAAAGCATATGTAATAATAGTTGTTAAAATAATTGTATTTCTGTTTTTACATCTGTAAAGATTAAGTTAAACAGTATGAAGCCCATTAAACTATTTCATGTCATGCTGCCATAAATTTCCTCCATTCCCATTGCTACTATTATTCCAGAGTAAACTCTGAGATCAAGCTGCTGCCACAGAGAGTTATTTATAGGAGCTCATTCATCAATAAAACTTCAAAAGAAATCTGTTACTCTTCTATTGGGAAGCCAAAGAAAACTAACATAAAGACAACCCTGTTAAGAAACAAAGCTAAGGAGACCACAAGACATTTAGTTAAGGAAAATCCTGATTTCTAACAAATACCATGCAAGGAGGGGAGGAGAAAGAAAAAAAAAAAAAGATTGTTGGCAACATGAATCCTTTTAAGTTATTTCATTCTCATTGGATGGTTAAAATAAACTGTTAAACAGTTGTATTTGTACTGGCTCAGCCCCCTCATTAGGCTTCATGTGATGGATTTGTGATCTCGCAGCGCATAAGGAGCTCTTCATCTCTCGCAAAAGCTGGCGTTGTCTCTCTGCTTGTCTCAGCTGCTCGTACACCCATCCATCAGCACAGCAGAGACCCAACGAGCAAGATGCTGAGTAGGCAACTGATAGCATCCCCCTCCTTAAAAGCCGATAAATAGAATAGCAAAAGGTTACATTTCATCATCCTTATTCTCTCTTATTTCTTACTGTACCTTCCTCTGTACTTTTGAGCTGTGCAGCATCAGCTTTGACGGTAATGATAGTCCTGCAGAAATTTAAATATAGGAGGGGTCTAGTGTGGTGTTTTCCTGTACCAGCACTGGTCCTCCCAGCACAGATCAGGTCTCTTTTCCAGCAGGGCTGTTTGGAGCCACATCAGATCTCAAGGCATTTCATTTCAAACCAGAGCAATTAACGATAATTTGACAAACAGTCTCTTACCTTTTTGTGCCTGTCTCACTATGAGCTCCACATGAGTGAGATCTTCCTGGAGGTCTTTGCAGGAACAGGGACTCAGTGATTAACCATGTCATGGTAACAGCATCCTCAAACTGTTTTTTTTTTTTTGGGTGGGTATTTTTTTTTTGAGCTCAGCAGACAGACTCACTTGTTTCAATCCCAAGGATCTGAGTCCCAAAGGCAATAGGAACCTCAAACTCCTGGTATGCCTTGCATAAAAATGTTGTAAACACATCCCCAAACATCAAAGGGCAGAGGTGAGGATGCTGTTTCACAGAGATCTCTTTACATCTCTGCCACCACTTATGCAAACCTGAGCAGGGCACTTTGCATGGGATTCATCTCAGCCAACACCAGTCATCCAACAGCTCAATGCCTGGTCTAAGCTGGCCAGCAGATCTGTCTCCAGAACCTGCCAGGAAAGCAGAGCACCTTCAGGGAGCTGAACTTCCAACCAGCTGAGGCACAAGCTTCAGGGTGGGTGAAATCACCCTTCGACTGTAGACGGAGGAGCTGGATAAGGGCTGTGCTTTAGAGCGTTAGGGGAGGTGAAATCCACCTGCAGCAGACTGCTTCTTCCAGGATAGCTGTCAGCTTGGTTGGCAAACTTTTGCCTCGACACTCTCTAAACTCACCCAAAAGGCTCCTTTTATTTTCCTCACAAGCCGTTTTTGGTTGGGTTGTGCTGCAGTGGAGGTAAGACATCACTGGTTTCCTTCTACTGAGGATTTAGGGCAGGGACTCCCGGGCGGACCACCAGCAATGTGACGTAAAAATAGCCCAGTAGCCGCTTCCCCAAGCAGAGGTACTAGATAAAGAAATTCGAAAAGACTCATCAAATTATGGTCCAAATAATCTCTTGAGATCTGGGAGCATTACCCTCCCTTTTGTCCATCTTTGCTTTGCTACAAGTTGAGGCTCATATATCCAGTTTTGCACTGATATAATTGCGGTCGTTCAAAAAAGGGGGAGAGCCAAGTCAGTCATGTTGACTCAATTATGCCAACGGGGAAGTTTTTAAACATTGTTATAGTTTATATTTGGAATTGGTCTAAACACTGTAGGCACAATGATTATTAATAAACATGAAATGTCTCCGTATACAAACCAGATTTATTCCAATTTAACTGTACCTACTGTTAAATATAATTGCTTTGTTATGAAAAGGGCAAAGAGAAGCCCTTAATTGTTGTCTGGTTTCAGATTAGACACTACATGAATTCTGAGTAACAATAACAGCAATTGTGACCCACTTCTTATAGAGTATTTTTCACTGATTTTTCCTAAAGTGCTTTGCAGGGAAGGTCAGTAGAAAGCCCCATTGTAAACATGGGGAAATCTCCTGATTATTTGTTTTGGATGGCTGTAGAGGAAATTGCATATGCTTTCATGGAAAAAAATCCTCTATTATTATCCCCTGTCCTACAAGGGAGTGGGGTGGGGACGGGGAAAGCCTGGTGACTCTGATCCTACACTAAATTACCCTAAAGTAAATTCCTGGCAAACCAAATTAAGCCAGATGACTCTGGATTTAATGAGAGTGAATAGTAACAGACTAAGTTAAAGCTTAAAATAGGGCACCTAGCTGCTCTGCGCTCCTTTGCAGCATGATGGGTCTCTTAAAACCTTTGATTGACCAGTTTTATTTTCTTAGCTTATTTCAGAGATCTTTTACTTACGGTTTGAGCATCAATAGGAAACAGCAGGTCAGCTGTCAGCAAAACAAAGCTGAACAAAACTGTAGCTGTAGTTTATACAAAATTAAGAAAATAATTTTGTTTAGAGTGTGAAATGAAATCATGTAGCAAAGGATGCAAAAATATCTTTGTCTGATAAACTTGTGGCTGAACGGAGGCAGCCTGAGACCAGCCTGAGGTGTGAGTCAGCCCTTTGAAGTCTCATGGACTAAGTCTTTTTATATCCATATATGATTTCTGTTGCTGGGGAAAAAACTCCCAAACTAAAGCCCCTGACAGAGGGAAAAACGTGCATTTTAATTAGAGGCGACTCTTAGAGAACGAAGAGATCAGGTGTGTGCGAACTGCAGAATCCCAGCTTTGGTGCAGAGCGAGCAACAACCCGGCTAAACACATTGACAGGAAAGGACCAGGAGCTGGCGTTGGAGGTGTCCTCCTGCCACTCCAGACGTGGGGCTGGGCTCCTGACTGTAGAAGCTCCTGCTGGTCTGACTTCCTTGGGGCCACGGGCCAAGAAGAGCAAGAGGCAGCATTTGGAGGGGGACTCTGTCTCTCCCAGTGTTAGGGCTCAGGCGAGCTTCGCTGAGTGCTTAATTGGCATAGGCGGGCTTTGTCTGGGCAGGCATCTAACAGGGCTTTGCTGGATTGTTCTCTCAACCTTGATCTATCAAATACTTTTGTCAAGTCTTTAATCAAGACAGGACTAGTCATCCTCCACCCTGGTGGCTCAGCAAATGTTGAAGATGTGTTGGCCTTTCCTTGAGTTTCCGAAGGTGTAGGCATGTTGTGGAAAAAGTTCCTAGGGAAGCTGGAGAGTGGGAAGCATTCGCTCCCATCCCTGCTCCTTAGCAGGACCGCTTGCTGTAGGGCATTTGTCCAGGTTTCCAAGGACTCGGCAGCCTGGACAAGTGGTCACTGCCCAAAGGTACTTGCAAACCAGCCGCACAGCAGCGGCTCCAGCTCCTCCTGCTACGTCAGGCTGGTGTGAGTGGTGCATGTGTTGTCCAAGATGTGACCTCTGGTTCCCTTTGACCCTGCTTTGCTTCCAGCCCAGCGTGACCCATTTAGCCTCCACCTTTCGTACACAATATAAACAGATGCACCAGTGCATGTGGACAACACGCGCGTGAGCTACCCAACCCGCCCCACTCCAGGAAGAAAAAATAAATTATTTCTTCTTTACTCAGGTGGCTTTGAGGAATCAGTTCTGCACCAAAACTTGCTCATCTATCCAACCATAAGGAGCAATAAGTGACTCCATGACCTTTTCCAGTCACTCGTTAAGATTTCCATGCTAGGGCATTAGCATCAAGATGAGCTATGCTGCCTCTGCTCTCACGCTTGTATATTTTTGCTCCTCACTTTAGAAGTGATCGTCTTCTCTGCCATTAATAAAATAAATTAATAGGGAAAAAATATCTTTCAAATGTCTAAGAAATCAAGTTTCTCCTTGAGAGTGTTAAGCTACAGAGGAAACACGAAGAATCAACTTTGACACACATGACAAATACTGAAAGGGAGCTAAAGCTAAAAGGCAACCCCTTGAAGACTTTGGATCATTAAGAAAGTACACGAATGGGTTGAAATTCTTGAAAGAAAACCTGTCCCAGACTTACTTGGTTGGATCAGTGCCAGGGCTGTGCGTTTGCCTCCCAAACTCTATCACAGTAATGATGTCTGAGGGAAAATCCATCTCCTCTTATTTCCTAAGGTCGGGAAGGATCTGTGAGCCGATGAACCGGCGGTTCCTGCGTGTTCGTTTGCGTGTGCGCGTAGCGCTTAGAGCAGCGTCTGTGAACCCATGAACGCCGGCTCACTGTGCCCCAGCGAGGGTAAGACCAGCAGCTCTGTTTTGGCCCGAAGGACGCCCGCCGGGGAGCTGGGCTGCGCAGACCTCTCCCCGGCTCGGCTTCTCGCTGCGCTGCGCCGCGTCGACTGAAACGCGCTCCGATGCAAAGCTGAGGTCACGGCTGCGCAGAGTCTGTGCAAACCTCTGCAGTCCTGCATACGTGCCGCGGGGAGGTGGATGCGGCGTTTTATACAGCGAGGGCCGCATCTTCAGGCGATACCCCCTGCTCTGAAGAGAGGGGCTTGCCCTGGCATCGAAGGCGAAGTCACCCCACCTCCTGTCAAGGGCAGCTACACCCTGCCCCCACCCTCAGCTAACGAGAGACTCGTTTGGGTCCCGTAAGCAGCGCGTCTCGCCTGGGTGGCCTGAGAACAGCCTGGCTGCTCTCCATCTGCCTTAGGCGTGGCAGCAGGCGTAGGAGGTGAGCCCCAAGTGGGTGTCCGATTCAGAGGTTGACCTGATGGACCACGGGTACTTCGCACGCCAAATATTCGAGACCGCTTGTCTTCCCGTGCCTCTGCGCAGCTCTCGCACAAAGGCTCCTGTGTCCCAGGCTCCACACAACACCCCGACAACAATTAGGTGGCTCAGCTGCCCCGGCGCGGAGGTACGCACCCGGCTGAGCAGACCGCACTCGGGCTCGGCGAGGAGAGGGCGAGGGGAGGGTATTCGGG
>NW_010536037.1:0-405 GCF_000687285.1 Phaethon lepturus
AGGTTTCCACAAGGGTCACGGGCGGCGAGTCGGGCGGTGCTTCATAGGTTCGGGCCTGGGCTGGGAACCGGGGATCAGCACAGCTCCGGGGGTGGGGTGCCTGCTGTCCCAGGTCCATGCTGTGGCTTTCCCGAGGCCGAGAGGCACGTAGCTGCACCGTCCTGAGGCTGGGTGTCACCGGGGGCCTTGCGGATGAGGAGTGGACAAAATGGAGGGTACGCGCTGTAGGGATCGTGTCAGGGTGTGGGAGCAAAGCAGGCCCCTTTTCCCCATTGGAAGCCAGTGTCTGGGTGTGTTGTATTTTATTAAGGGCAATAAGATGAGGGGACGCCGGCCCTACAGCTTTTGGCTGGGGAGGCCCAGAAGGCGACGGCCGCGAGTGGCATGGGGCAGAGGGGCGGGGCG
>NW_010536037.1:485-4143 GCF_000687285.1 Phaethon lepturus
GCGGTGCGTGGGGTGGAGGGCCGCTGGCAGGGTGGTGTAGTTCCCCCCCAGGATCGGGAGGTGGCACTCCAGCTGTTCCCAGGCGGAAGGAAAGCTCCCAGCTGCATGTGCTGTAGGTCACTGCACCCAAAAAAGGTGCATTCTCCCCACCCCACTTATCAGAGGTGCCGAGGGCAGCACCCCCTTCCCACGCTGGCCGCATCCCCGCTTCACCTCCTGATGTTGGCTACGGGGGACACCCAGGAAACGCCAGTGTCTGCTCCTTTCAGTCCTTGCTCCTCTGCAGCCCTCGCCTCTGTGGTGATGGAGATGCACACGCATACCCAAAAAGGCGTTTCAGTCTTTTTATAGAAAACGGCAACTGTACAGACACATTTACACAGACAAGGGATGGGAAAGCCAAGGGAGAGGTCAGGCCTTCCCCTGCGGCACAGGCGGAGAAGGAAAGCAGCCTGGGTGGGAAGGGAGTTGCTTCCTCTCCTCTTACAGACCATGGTAGAGCCTCCTGTCACACAACAAGGAGGCAGAAAGAAAACTACAAAAAACACACCAAAAAAAAAAAAAATGCAAGGAGAGGGGGAGAAGGTGGGATGTGGAGACTTCCTCCTCCCTCAGCCTAGCCACAGTGTTGGCTCTTTATGTGGGTGGGACATGGATGCCTATGTCCCAGGGACGCTGCTGGGAAGGGGGATATATGCCTAGCAGGGAGTGGGGATGGTGAGGCTGGCTAGGGCTCTCCTCCCCATTTGCAAGTCTCACCAGCAGGAGAAATGGTGTGGGATGTTTCCAGGCCCCCTAGAAGGAGAGGAGAGGAGAGGAGAGGAGAGGAGAGAGCAAGCCCTTAGGTGCCATCTGCGGGGGGGCAAGAGAGGGAATTAACACTGGATACCAGCCTTCAACTCTGTCGGAGAGGAGGAGGCCGAGAATGGCTTTTGGCCTTGAGCTGAGGAAATTACACAGTGTGGGAGGCAGCTGGACCTCTGTGAGATCCATAGGGTCTTACACACACACAGCACGGGGAAGGAGAAGGCACGTAGGCCTGAAGGCATCACACAGCTGAGCGTGGCAGGAGCCAGGCCAACCCTGCAGGAGTGGAACCGTCCCTGGGTGTAATGTCTGCTGTGGCAGTGCAATTTGGCAGGGGCAGGCGTGAGGTGTTATCTCCCCACGGCGTCAAGGTGTCCAGGGCCTCGGAGGAGGATGCGGAGCCGTCTCTCGGTGTCCCTGCACCCTCCAGGTGCCTCTGCTAGATGAGAATTCGGAACAGGAAGGAGACGGCAGCTCCTAGGGCCAAGCCCAGTGACAGGAAAAAGGCCATGATGGCTCCAGCTGTCTCTGCTTCATGGGCAAGCACTTTCCTAGAGGGGAAACGGATGTCAGACCCATCCTCAGGGATGCGTGCCCCATGCCCAGCCATCACTTCAACAGTGGGATGGGGGGAGGCCACAGAGGAGCCAGAAGCTGTGCTCCTTTGCAGCAGAGGAATGGGAAGAGCAAGTCCTCCTCGGCTCCAAGAGCCTGCCTCCACATTATGGGCTTGTAGCAAAAAAAAAAAAAAGTGCAACACGCAGGCTGCCCTGAATACCCCGGCACCAGGGACACCCCTCCCTGACTGCTGCCTCCAGGAACTGCAGCCCGCCTGGCTGAGCCCCAGCCGGGCTCCTTGTGCTGCCTGTGCTCCTGCACTGGGCAAGGCTGCTCACCCTGCTGTGGGTGCTGTGCCACACTTCGCTCCCCTCCAAATCCCCGCTGTGTCCAGCCCCTTCCCCAGCATGGCAGGTGGGGGAAATGGAGAGCCCAAACAATAGCTTCCTCATCGCTAGGATATGGAGGCACAAGGCTGGGAAACGGGACACTGGGGTTGTCTTCCCTGAGGTGGTGTAGCGATTCCCCTCTGCGCCTGCATCCCCCTCTCCCGACGCCAGAGCTGGGCAGAGCCAGACTCCAGCCATGCTGGGGCTGGCATCTGTGGGTGTAACCAGCCCTTCCCCTGTCCCCAACTCTTACTCACTTGGGCCCGAAGCACATGCAAAGGCTGGCCAGGTAGCCATTGGAGATGGAGAAGAAGATCATGAAGATTATATACCAGGCATCATGAGAGAATACGACAGGCAGGTAGTTACGCGGCTGCACGTTGCACAGCATGAA
Source organism: Phaethon lepturus (assembly GCF_000687285.1). Classification (NCBI taxonomy): domain Eukaryota; kingdom Metazoa; phylum Chordata; class Aves; order Phaethontiformes; family Phaethontidae; genus Phaethon; species Phaethon lepturus. The sequence goes on from NW_010536037.1 coordinate 2,634, forward strand.
AAGAGGGATAAAGATGACACGGAGGGCCACCATCACTGGCAGGAGGCAGCTGTCCTTCCCGGGCTGGGAAAAAAACACAGGTAACACACAGGTCACTGAGCAGCTGAGAAGTGAACATTCCCCACCCCATGTCATGCTGGCAGGGGCTATGCAGAGGCTGCGCCAGGGCTGTGGAGGAGCCACAGAGAGGGCAAAGTTGCTGAGAGACCTCCTCTGCTGCAATAAATCTCAGCATCACCACTGGCTGTGGTAAGGAGGTCCTACTAGGTCTCACTACTGCCCTGAAGTCCTAAACCAGCTGACCTGGAGAGCAGCAGCACTAGAGCCAAAATACTGAGCTGGGCTTGTGAGCAACTGCTAAGCCCTTGCTGGAAACAACAGGCAGGCAGGAGAGCCTTGTGCACGCTCACGCAATCTCTTCCTGCAGCAAACCACTGCGCAGGACAAGGCTGGCTGAGGTAAATCCCCTCTGGCACCTCAGGGCCTGCAAACAGGGCTTTAACCAGCTCTTCAGCCTCCTACGCCATCCCCCAGCCAAGCAGGGCGAGATCCAGCAATCTGGGAAAGGGATTACACTGCGGCTGTTTTGGACAGTGCTAGGAAAGGCACAGACCAAATTAAAATCTCCTCAGATGCTAGCAGAGTCCCTGGATGCATGAGGCTGGGACGAAGGGGGCACTGTCCCCCTGTGCTGTCCCTCCAGCTGGGACCGAGGCAGCCCCTGGTATGAGACGTGCCTGGCTCTGTCTGGGGTCCCCTCAGTGGGGTACCAGGGTCGCAGATGACAGGGCTCACTGGTCTGGAGTCAGGAACAGCTGCCTTGGGAGCTGCCTGGACTGGTGTAGCCATGGGACACCTCATGCATGTAGGGGAAGTTAAAGTTAGGCCAGCTGCCATGCCTGTGGGCAAACTGGCAAAGAGCAGCAGCCTCTCCTGCCTGAGGAGGAGAAAAGGAGCGAGCGGGGCCCCAACCAGGGAAATGAGGCCCAAACCGCACGCAGTCAGACTTTCCACACAGCCTTGTTTTGGAAACGTCTCCTGCTGGGTCATCCCACCACGGAGGCTATGGCCTGGACACCAGGCAATGCGGCTCATGGCCAAGGCCGAGGGCAGCCAGCAGTGATGGCCAAGGGGAGAAGCAGCTCCAGGCTGCAGAGAAGCCAGGCCCGGACAGACCCTGTGGCGAGTGGTGCTGAGGAATTTCTCTAAACAAACAGCCTAAACAATACAGGGGGAAACGGTGCTTGGGGGTGAGTGAAGGGGGCAGGAAGAGACACAGACAGAACAGCCCCCTTCCTTGCCCACCCCCATCACAGCTCCCATCACTCGGCCCCAGCAGCCCTGAGCCAGGCAGGGGAGATGAGAGCAAGGGGAAGCAGCAGGGGACAGCTCTGTGGCCCACGTGGCATGGCTCTGCCCTGCTCCCAGGACAAGGCTCTTTAAAGCAGCTGTGTCCTGTGTGGGGGCCAGAGGTTTTATTTTGGGCTGCCCTGTCTTTCACCCTCTTTCC
>NW_010536037.1:4156-8521 GCF_000687285.1 Phaethon lepturus
GCCGTCCTGCCTGGCTGTTTGCATAGCTGGAGTGAAGGTTTGTTTACAAAAGAGGCTGAAGTGGAGGAGGCAGCTTCATCCAAGCCACGCTGAAAGAGGGGTGGGGGGAGGACAGGACAACAACTGTGGTTCTCGGCTCTGGCCCATAAATCTCTGCTTGGGACTTAAAGCCAGGGCAGCAGTTAGGTCTGTGCCTCCCTCCTCCAAGGGATGGCAGCCCCGGTGACAGCCATGGCTGAGAGGCCTGAGGATGAGAAGTGCCTGGGCATTTGCTCCATGCTTACCCATGTGAAGAGGGCGGTGAGACTCCGACCTGTCCAGTCAAAGACATTAAAGAGCAGGAAGCAGGAGACAGGGATGAAGTAGAGACCTGGCAGAAGGGGGATAAGGTCACTGACGAGCTCAGGGTGCCCCAGGCCCTCCTGCCAATTGCACGGAGACTGTCTTTCAGGTCTGGGTCCTCCTGGAATGCTTTCCCAGCCAGGCCGATGTCCGCATACAAACCATTATGCACAATGGTCTCCTCTTCCCCTCAGGTACCGCTGCTACTTCAAGCCCCACTTTCTTTCCTCCCATTTACCTTGTTCCCAGTTTCCTCCTACCGCACCCCATCCCCTGGCCACACTTACCCCATCTGTTTCCCTCTCCGAGGACAGTGGACACCTTAGCTGTGATAGACGGAAAGACGCCAATGGTGACAGTGAAGACAAAGCAGACAGACACAGCCATGACCCAGAGCTAGGCAGATGAAAGAAAGACGTTGGTACCAAGCACAAGGCAAGAGACCAGTGCAGGGCTGGTCTCCTCTCCCCATGCTCTCCTACACCTGTGCCCATTCCCTGATATGAAGGGCAGGGCATGGGTTACTGGCAACACACAAACCTTCTTAAAAATAGCAATGACCGAGGGCTTCTCATCAGGGTTGTGGATAGGGATGATCTTTGAGTTATTCTGTTCCATCCCATTGGGCTCATCTGCGGGGAGAGACACAAGCAGGGCATAGCAGACCCCAGAAAGCTGGGATCTAATTTAGTCCTTCTGTCTCATTCTTCCCCTCAGCTCTTCCTCTTTTTCCTTCCTTTTCCTCCTCTCAGCCCCTCACCTTTCTTAATGAGGTCTCTCTTGGTCTCCAGCTCTGCATTGTACACACGGTACTCTGTCTTGTCCTTCATTGAATAGTATCGGAAGAAATCCTGCAGAGAGACAGCCATGGAGAACTCATTCATGCGTGAGGAAAGAAGGCTGCCAGGGGGTGTGTAGTAATAGAAGATATGGGCAAATGCGATATGGGCAAAGTACTCCTTCCACTTATGGCTGATAGTTATGCTTTCCTGTTCAGCCAGGGGCTCATTCCCACAGTACCCCAAGGATACTGGGGTATCTGAGGTGGGAAGTATCCCAGGGAGCTCCCTCAGGACAGGGGAGATCTTGACCTGACCCAGGAGGGGGAGGCTGGTAGGAGCCAAGGCTGGGGTGCTAGTGGGCCATGGTCTTTGTGCTGTGATGCGCAAAGGTCCCATGACCCCACACCCTTCCCCACCAGGATGACAAAGTCTCACCATGCGAGGCAGAAGGATGTAGGAGAAGATTGCCAGAACGATCACCACACAGGCCGTGGTGAAGTAACCGATGAAGGTCTCGGGTTGCTTGGCGCCAACTGGGAGCACAGGAAGGGAGGAGATGGGGTGGAAAAAGGAAGAAGATGACGAGGGCTGAGAGGAGTAAGGCCCTGCTGCCATCTCCCACCCAACCCCGCAGTTTGACCGCAGCAGATCCTGTTGACAGCAATGCTCTGGGAAGGCCCTGTCACCCACAGGGCAGGGATTACTCACTGGCAATACTGAAGATCATTGCCAAAGCAGCAAAGGTGCCTGCCAAGCCCTGTCCGCTCATGATGGGAGCTGTGTAGCTGGCAGGCAGGAGCCCTGCCAGCCCAAAGAGGCTGCTCTGGAGGATGGCGCCGAAGGCTGCGAAGGGGAAAGATGAGCAAAAATGAGAAACCAAAGGCAAGGATGGAATGCACCTCTGTGGGGAGCCAAGACCCCTGCCCTGTGAGGCAAGGCAGGTCCCCTTCCTCCTTGGCTCTCCCACAGTGAGCTTCATACTCTCCTCCCAGAGAGATCTGTCCTAGCCATGGGGCTGTGCCCCTTTCCTTCCCCCCGCTGTCTCACGCACAGTTGATGAGGACGATGCTGATCATGGTAAAGATGAAGAAGGGAAGAGGCTCCATGGCAACCTTCACCATGATCGCGGTGACTAAAAACACCAGCCCAATGGCCACCAGGCTGCCCGAGATACGGATCTGCTGGGGAATCCTGCAAGAGAGGACCTCAGTGAGGAAAACCCACTCCCCAAAAGCCTGTTAGGCTGGGGCCAAGCACTCCCATGGGAATCCCAGCCAAGCCCCAGCACAGGAGAGCTGTGTTTTGCCTTTAACTTGACTGCACGAGCTGCAGCTTGGCTCAGTGCTGGGGCAGGAGGACAGGACAGGGCTGGGCAGCCCTATGGGGGCTAGCAGGGGCAAGGATGGGGCAAGGCTCACCGCTGGTGGATGAAGGAGTTGAGGCAGGTGAAGATGAGGAGGGGCACCATGGCGCAGAGAGTCATGAAGTTGTCAAACATGGACTGCAGGTAGGAGAGGGGCAAGGAAGCCCCACTGGTCTCGTTCCATAATTGGCTCATGTCCTCCGGGTCCGCAAGGCGGCTGATGAAATACTGCGAGGGAAGGAGCCTGGTGGGGCTGAGGTGCTGCGAGCCCTTCCCCCAGCACACTCAGGCCACCCTTGTCCCCCCTCCAGCCCCATGCCCAGCCCAGGGCTCCTCCTGCCGCCTCAGTGCCACTTGTCCCACCCAGGTCACCCATGCTTCTGTCTCCTGCATGCAAACATAGGGGCTCTATGCTGTGCCATGCTGCCACACCTACAGCATGGTCCCTAGGGTGACAGGGGACCATTAGTGTCATGGGCAGCAGCAAGAGGGAAGCCCTCACCTCCCTGGCAGTCATGAAGAAATTCCATGGCAGTAATGTTCCCAGGCCGAGGATGAAGAAGATCAGCCAGACAGCCTTGTACCTGCGGAAGGGACAGAGTGGTTTGGAGCAGGACTCTGGGCAGGGCAGAGGACAGGCATCGCTTCCCACCGTCCCTGACCCCGCAGCCAGAGAGACCAGGAGGAGGAGGGAGGATGAAATATATTGCCTTGCCCCTGCCCCACAGACCCTGCTAGCCTGAGCTGCCGGAGGAGACATGGCACTGCTGAGGGGCTGTGGGAGGCCCTCCCCAAGAGGGTGCAAAGGTCGGGGGAGGGTGGCTGCTCCTCGGCATGTGGCACTCAGAAGCACAGCAGCCGCTGCCAGAGCTGGGAGGAAGTCACACTGCCCAGGCGTGTCCCAGCACCAAGGACTGTTTACAGCCCCTTTGCTATGGAAAAGCTGACGGAGAGAACATCTCAGGGAAGGGGCAGCTCGGTGGCCCAGTGAGCAGGCAGGAGAGGGGGTCCCCCAGATGCTGGGTCCCCCTGTCGTCCCTCATCTCCTGATATCCTGGATGTGCCCGCACACCTACACCAGAGCCTGGCATTACCTATCTTGGGGCCCGTCTCTTGCTGTCATCTTATGCAGCGATGGTCAGCGCAGGTCCCAGCAAGTCTCACGGCTGCTCTCCGTCTGGAAAGCAAACAGAGGATTTTATGGGGGAGTGAGGGACGCAGGCCAGGTAGTGCTGGTTTTAACCCCTCGGCCATGCTGCTGGGTAAGTGCTCCATAGTACCGAGACCAAATAGAGTTAGCAAATGGCAAGAGCACAGTGCAGCAGCTTGGGTGACCTGCAGCTCAGGGCCCTTCAGCAGAGAGGCTGTGACACACGGCCTTATGCTGCTGGCGAGTGACACCAAGCCTTCCCTCTGAAAGGGAAACCGCTTTCCTGAGATGCCCAGGCTGCCCGGTGCCAGCTGCCCAGCTGCTCTGCAGCAGGCTCTTAAGGGATTTGTGAGTCTGCAGCTCTCTGCCCCCAATCCTCGGCTGTGAGCGAAGCATATACATAGTGGGCTGTGTCTGCCCCCCCACCCCCCTCCGACACCCAGGGCACAGCGGCACAAAACCATATTTAATTCAGTGGCCTGTCCCGCTGGAACCATACAAACCCCTCCCATTTCCAGTTCCTGCTTCCCTGAGGCTCTTGCAGCCCTTTCGTGGGTCACCTTGGAAAGCCAAGGGCGTCCCTGGTACTGTTGTCCCCTCCCTGGTGCCCACCGCTCCTCTTCCCCCATCACCACCTGCCCAGCCCCCGACATCACCCCGGTGTGGCTTTCTCGCAGACAGCCCCAGAGACGCAGCCCCAGGACCCCCGAGAAAGGACTTTCCCTCCC
>NW_010536038.1:0-4459 GCF_000687285.1 Phaethon lepturus
GGGCTGTGTGATGAGGGGCTGCTGTTCTGAGAGCTGGAGTGGAAAGCGAGCCCGTTCCCGTGGGGTGCTGGCAGCTGGTGCTGCCGGTGACCTTTTTCCGCGGATATCTTTCCTAGTGGATTCCTGTCACCAAGCTTGGTCGCCTGGTCAAGGATATGAAGATCAAGTCTCTTGAGGAGATCTATCTTTTTTCACTTCCAATCAAGGTAAGCTTTTGTGAACGTTGAAGTAACATGCAGTAGCATCTTAATCTGAACTGCAGAGTTGGTGGTAGTTGCTGCATTTGCTATTTGGGATGCTCGGGTTAAGTGTGTTTGAGTTAGAGGCATAAAGCAACAGAAGTTGAGGACTGATGTCAATTCTAGTGAAGGGTGGTGGGATTTGTGTGTTACGCTGCCATGTGTGAAGATGGCAGCACGTTGCTCAAGTGTTTGTGTAATAGCTCTGCTCAATGACAATTAACTTACTGTTTTGGACTGCCTAGCAACCTAGAATAAGCTTATGCCTGCAAAATTGAACACCCTTAAGTACCTATTATTTAAAATATATGTGTATAGGGCTGTTGAATTGTAGGAGCCTTCCTAGCTCTGTTGTGTTTGTTTAAAAAGTGTGGCCGTGTGTCATTAAATAACTGACTGTTGCAGGAGTCGGAGATCATCGATTTCTTCCTGGGGTCTTCTCTGAAAGATGAGGTTTTGAAGATCATGCCTGTCCAGAAACAGACTCGTGCTGGTCAGCGTACCAGGTTTAAGGTAGTCTTTTTTCTTTTGTTTTCTCATGTTGAAAACTTCACATGTGTTGTTTGCTGCTTTTTTTGTATCATATCAATAAATTAGTTCAAATACCCTTCTTTTTTTCTGTAGTATCTAGTAGACATTTTGGTATGGGCATCAGCTTGTATAGCTTACAAAGTTTTTGTATTAACTTTAAAACCCTGGTAATATGTTTAAATGTTATCTGAAACAGCCCTAGGGGAAAATTAAGTCGTAATTGTGCAGCAATGTTGGCTTTTCAGGGGCTGTGGCAGAGAGACAAGTCTTAGGTGTGAAGAGGGAATGCTGTTTGGAAACTATTGGGACTTTTGACCGGTATGCAGCAGTAAGCAGGGATTTGAATCCCAGTTCTTCAGCCTTAGCTGTTTGTGACTGAAGGACAAACACTAAGGGGGAAAATGGGCTTCTTGAACTGTTTGCTGCTGAGCGCGCACCTCAGTTACCCTTGGTGAGAGACCCTGATGGACTGTGCTCTGCTGGGGGAGTGTTCCTGCACAGTGCAGCCACCACTAAAAACTTCTCTTTCCGTCCTAGGCTTTTGTAGCTATCGGGGACTACAACGGCCATGTCGGTCTTGGTGTTAAATGCTCTAAAGAAGTTGCCACTGCTATTCGTGGGGCAATCATTCTGGCTAAATTGTCCATCGTACCAGTACGACGAGGCTATTGGGGGAACAAGATTGGCAAGCCCCACACTGTGCCTTGCAAGGTGAGAGTGACTTGCTGGGCCTGGGCTCAGTGATCGGGCTGTAGTGTGCATTTGGGGAGCTGTAACCTTTGTGTTTGCGTAGGTCACTGGCCGGTGTGGATCTGTCCTGGTGCGTCTGATCCCAGCCCCCCGTGGTACAGGGATTGTGTCTGCCCCTGTGCCCAAGAAGCTGCTGATGATGGCTGGTATTGATGACTGTTACACCTCGGCCAGGGGCTGCACTGCCACCCTCGGCAACTTTGGTAAGCTTTAGGTTTTTGTGTTGTACCTTAGCTGTGTCTATTTGCTGGTTTTGTCATTGTCAGGGACACAATACACCCATTTCCATAGTATTTTCTAATCTGTGTTGAATCAAAAGCTTCTAACAGTCAGTTAGGAGCAAAGGCTTCTGCTGATACCTTTTACAGTGCAGGTTAGTCTTCCTGTAGATGATCCTGACGTTCTGTAAAAATTAATTACAATAAATTGTCTTTTTGTATGTGTGTTGGTGGTTAAAAGAAAAAAAGAAATCTCCCAATCTGCGCGATTGCACTTGTTTGAAGTAGTGTAATTGTCGTAAATGGAGAGAGAAAGAAACTTGAGTTTTGGGTGTATATCAGAGAGACCCTGCTGTGGTCTCCCTGTTCCTTCCTAAATTCTACATTTTCGAAGCTGGGTGGGTGTGTACTAGCGAGTGGGTTTCTGTAGCTGTGCTGTGCAATGTTTGATTTCTGTCTGTAGCTAAAGCCACCTTCGATGCCATCTCCAAGACATACAGTTATCTGACTCCTGACCTCTGGAAAGAGACTGTGTTCACCAAGTCTCCTTACCAGGTAAGAGTATGTGTGTGGTTTGCAGCTCAAATCTTACCCTTCCTGCCCTTTAAAGTTCAGATGCTGCACCCAAAAAATTTTCAGTTTAATAATGGAAGAATAGAGTTGCAGTCAGAGCTGACTGCCAGGTAGAGAGTGATTTCCCCCCCCCCCCCAAAAAAAACCCGCCAGTATGCAGTTTTGAGTAATACTTGAAAATGGCTTTTCATGGATAAATGAATTAGGAAGAGGAAAGCTTTGAAAAATTAAGTAAAAATAAGTTGTATCTGAACTACTGCCACCCCAACGTACACATCTTGTTGGAAAGGGATGCAGTGCTGAGAAACCAGTGATTGTGGTTTAAGAAAACAAAACACTATTTTTTTTTTCCTTTTTGCAGGAGTTCACTGATCATCTGGCTAAGACCCACACTAGAGTCTCTGTGCAGAGAACCCAGGCAGCTGCTGTGGCAACAACTTAAGTGGTTTTTGTACAAGACAATAAAGTGATCAGTGAACAAGAAATTGCGATTGGTTTGATGGGATGGTCAATGCGTTGGGCAGATGGATTAAATCTCTGCTGGGGATTTGAGGAGGTTCATGTCTGTGGGCCAGAGCCTGGACATCTGTTAAATGAAATGCTATGTTACATTATACTAATCCTTGTTAATCATGTATTAATCCTAAATGGGGTCTAGAATGAGCTCTGAGGATTATGTGCTGTCCTGCAGCACATAATCTTTACTCTAACCGAGGGAATTCTCTGCCACAGCTGGGCAGAGCAGTATGGGGTGCTTCTGTTGGTTCATGGAGGTGGGGAAATCCCAGCTAAGGCAGCAGCCAGGGCTGCCTGGAGTTGGGGGCTGAGTGTGGTTCAGGGGATGGTAACCATCAGCTGGAATGCAAAGAGGAATGCAGAGCTGAAAAAGGAAGAACTGTTTGCAAATGTCTTCAAAGAACAAGTCTAGATTCTAGTTGTATGGCAGATGTCTGGGCTGCACATTTATTGTAGAGGTCAACAGCATCAGAGTTCAAAGAGGCAACATGCAGTATTCCATACAAGCACCGCACAGGGAGCTGCTAACCATTTAGATCTACTGAGATGCGTTTGCTTGTGCCTTTCTCTCCTCTATCATCCTGTGCTTCTGCTTCATCAGGCACGTCCTTGCATTTCCGTGGACACCAAGATCACCATCTAAAAAGAAAATAAATGTCTGAAGAGTGTGTCTTGGCAGCTAAACAGAAATAAGCCTCTGTTCTGTGTGAAGTCTGGGATGTAGCTTAAGCCCTGCCTTTCCCTGCGTGCTGTCACAGCCACAGCAGAGGTGTGCAGGCTGTTCCGTACTCACATCTGTCCTGGTAGGCCTTGGTGACCTGCACCAGCTGCTCCATCTCCTTGGCACAGTTCTGGAACTGGTTGGGTCCTTCCCTCTGCTTGCATGCACCTAATCTTTCCCGGACTATCTCCACGATTTCCTGATCAACCATCCTGCAGGAAAGATGATGATGAATGCAATCACAGAGAAGAGATGATAGAAAAGCTGAACAAAGGGGCAATGATGCCTTGTGGAAGGTCAGCTGTGCGTATTTACAGGATCCTGGTCTGTCCTGTAGCACTGCTGTGGGAACCAAGTGGTGGAGGAGGGTGTCTCCTAATGCCACCCTGCTTGGCTCAGGAGTTCTGCAGGGGATGGCAGGACTATGAAATGGGTGTTCTGCAATGGAGTGGGCAGGAGGTGCTGCCTCAACACCCCAAAGTCAATGAAAATGCTGCAGTCCCCAGGGCTGACAAATGAGAGCAATGCCTGGGGCAGCCCAGTGACAGCCATACCTGTCCCTCCTCCACTGTGCTTCGGCCTCGAAGAAGCAGAGGTAGTCGCCCTCCAGACACTCGCTCAGGTCAGGCACGCGACGAAACTTCTGGTGGTAATAGTAGAACTTGTTCTTGGCTTGCTGGCGCTCGATCCATTCTGCAGCAACAGTCCTGCAGTCAGACACCCCTGGCCCACAACTAGCAAGTGGGCCCTGTGTCTTGTGGGTGTCAAGCTTGGTGTTCCCTGCCCCTGTGTGCCTGTCCCTGTGTCAGTGTCCCACGTCTCAGTGTATGTGCTGTGTTCTTATCTGTGTCCCGTGTCCCTGTGGTTGTGCCCTTGTGTGTCCCATCTCCCTGTACCCGTCCCGGTAGCCA
>NW_010536039.1:0-26552 GCF_000687285.1 Phaethon lepturus
CGACGGGCCAAGCTAGCGCGGAACGCGTTTCTCCGCAGCCACCCCACGTGCCTACATCCGGGTCTCTGAGGAGCGCTGAACCCCTCCCCTCGCCCGCAGGGGGCGTTTCCCGCCCTTTCTACGGCCGTCGTGTGAGGGGAAGGGTGTGGCGGAGGGCCGGGGTCTGCGGCGGGCCCTGAAGTGCGTCATTGGGGGGGCTCAGCTCAGAGGTACCCATGGGCCCAGGGGAGGCAGCAGAGCCTGGGACAGAGGGGTGTACGTGGGAGAAACAGGCACCCCGGAGCGGGGCCACCTGAGGGAGCTACAGCCGGCAGCCGTGGGCATGCGTGACTGGCCTGCTGGGCGCTGCCCTCGGTGGGCTTCCCCGTGGGGCCTTCAGACGGTGCAAAGCGGGGCGCGAAGCGCTGGGAGCTGCAGCCAGCCCCGCCACGGTCACAGCAGAGCTGAGGAGCTGCCTCTTCCTCGTCCCCAGGAGGACAAAGGCATTTTTGTGGGGCAACGTGCAGCCTCCGAAAGTTGCTCAGATCAGAGAGCAGAGCTGCATTTGTGGCGCTTTGGGGTGGCGAAGCCATTGCGTACCTGGGTGCCTCCCTGTGCGCACTACTCTCTTTCCAGAGGCCCCCACACAGCGTTTTCCTGTAAAATGCTGCTCTGCCAGTGCCAGCATGGGCAGAGGCAAATTTTGAGACCCATGCCTGGTTTCTTCTGTGTTTCTTAGGGCTACATCTTTACAGATGTCCAGCTGCTTACCGCTTGCTCAAACTTGTTGCTATCTACAAAATGTAATTTCTAACTTCTAATTTCTGTTAGTTAGGGTGTTTTGTCCAATTAGAGTCAATTAATTTGTGGTGGCGTCAGGTCATACCAGTTGCTGCAAAGGGACAGAGGACATTCGAGGTGCACCTGATTGGATCCAGCTTTCAAAAACATCAAGGTGTTTATGCTACTAAAAAGGAAAGAGTAATGTCATCGGGGGGATTTTGAAACACATAGGAAATCTGTAATGTTTCCTCTTAAATTATTCTGGAGAAAATGCAGTGTAACGTTTTTTAACTTAGAACACATATTGCACTGTTTGTTTTTTTCCTGCTAGTGTTTGGAAGAGCGATACATGCCATAGCACGTATTAGTGATGAATTCTGGTTTGACCCCGTAGAAAAAGGTGTAAGTGAATTTGATTTATTGTAATTTAAAAATCTTTCTTGGAAGCATAGTATTTATGTTGTTGCATATTGTGTTGTTTTCCTACAGTTTTTACCATTCACTCTCGAGTTACCTTCTCTCTCAGCTTCCTCCACTTTCAACATGGAAAAATGCCATATTTCTGTAATTGTAATTACACAGATTACATCATGGAAGATTCATTCCTACTCTGCCCCTAATATTCTTCGATTTTTTGTTACCCAAGCTGAAGCTTGTCCAGGACATCCGGGTTAATACCACGGGTTTTATTTCTATTGTCATGGGTCAAAATGTTTATGTTTCGTACCACATCAGAAGCTGCCTCTAAACAACATGTTTTTGTACTGGTATGATTCAACAGGAAGAATGCAGCCATTAATATGCCTCCGATTAATCAAACACCATTTCCAGCAGAATTAGGGGTTTCTCCAGAGGTTTCTTAGTTAAAAGTGCTCAACTCTGCTTAACTTGCTGGGAAGCTGGAAAATCAGAAGTGGCGATCATTTCTTTTTATACCTGAAGAATTTTTGAGGTGCTAGTAATGTCTTCGCTCATCTGTGCGTATCATGTGGATGGGTGTAGAGGAAGATTGTTTTAGAATAAACGCCAGTCCTTCAAATGCCTCAAATGCATGCTGAGCTTTAAGTGGTTAGGTAACTCACACTTCAAGACCACTTAAATGTCCGTAGATTGGATTCCTATGCCTGTATTATCCCAGTGACCTCTGACCACTGATAATGAAGGTGATAAGTTTGAACACGTTTATATGCATGATGCATCCATATTTATTTTGAGATGTACACATTTAAAGGTTTTGTGGCTTAGGTACGGTACCAAAGCACAGAGATGGCTTTTATAAATCATTTTACTTATATTTTCAGCTTGCCTTAAGATCAGTGAATTCTTCAAGGTCAGCATATGCATATGTCTTCTTCTCATCTATGTTTTTTCAACATTACTGCTGGACAGCCATGTCTCAACCACATCAGAAGGAAAAACAGTTATCCCTTCCATGTAAATTGATAATAAAGGTACATTTTAATGCATTGTTATGCACAGCTTTGGAAGCAGCACATTAGCCCAATTTCCAAATGAAATTATAGGGGGAGGCTCATACAGGCATGTGGATGGCTCTAAACTCAAGCACTTCTGAGCAATTCTGCAAAAGAGAACGTTAGTATTAATTATGTTTCGAAGGTGTTCCTCCTGAGCTGTGCCCTGCGGTTCCCGAAGGCTGAACCAGCTTAATCTTGGGTTGAAGGAGTACCACATTTCTGCCTCTGGAGTGTTTCTCCTGTAGCCTTCAAAGGCAGTCTGAGCCAGGAGAGCTTTGAGCAGTTGTTTAGCAAACAAGTCTGTTGGCCATATATTGGAATAGTGGGTGAGGATGGCTAGGATCAGTATTGGCTCCCTGCATCTGCTTACAAAGCCGTTTGGGGAAGCCATAAAAGCAGGAGCTTGAGATAAACTGTACAAAACTGGGGAAGTACATTGCAAAATTGCTTGGTGAGTAACCTCTGCACTGATTTTTTTTTTTTTTTTTTTTTTTTTTTTTTTTTACAGTCAGTTCTTCCTGTATTTAGATGTGTAAATGTGCTGGAAAGGAATGTAGAGAAATGCAGCATTTATACAAATATTAATGATCATCACATAACTTTTCAGCTCCTCTGCAAACATGGTAGGTTACAACTAAAGTGACTTTACAGAAACAGTTTAAAACAATGGGGCAACATAATATTTAGTGTAATTATTAACTGAATGTTGTTGATGGAACGTTATGCCAAACACTTTCAGCCTCTTCACATCATAATTCTACTTATCATGTGCATCACCTTGTAAAAATAAAGTTATAACAGGATTTATCAGATGAACGTTCTTCAGTTCACTAGTTAATGCATGCTATGTATTAGTTGTCAGCCTACTGCTTACAACGTTTAGAAATAGGCTAGAGTAAATTCTGAAAAAATACACTTTATGGAAAGGGAGGAAAATTCTGTTTTGCCAAGTGTTTGAACTAGAGGATTTACTGGGTCTTTCCACCGCTAATACTCACCGTTCTTCAACACGGTCATGTGTCTGACATCCTCAGTCCAGCAGAACACAGGTATATTCATCGGCATTAATCTTTGCAAACTCATACAGAACCATCATCTGTCAGTATAGCTTGCTGAGCTGTGCTGTGTAATAGGCAGTGGATTACATTATCAAAAATCTAGCTTGTATTAAGAATAATGAGATAATATATTGCATTAGGTCTCAAAGAGAATTAAGCTCTCAGCTCATGCTTATCTAGAAATACATAGAGATCTGTAGGGTTTGCCTTTTGTATTCCACCACCATTTATATTATTATACCAGTTAATATTGAAGCCTTTTCCCCCCCACCCCTGCATTTGTTGCACTTGTTGCTATTCATTTATTTCTGGTGGATTCTTAAAAAAACTCAGATGCTCGAGAGGCATAACTAATAGGATGAAGGAAGTCTTAGATGGCATGTTAATTCAGTTTGCTCTTTGTGAATGAGTTATTTCCACATAGCTAGAGTAAGTCGCTTGGTTACTTTCTCTATTGAGACTTCCTAAAAGAACGATTAATACTGAAAAAAACATTTAAAATTACAAACTAGCATTGATTCCTGTTCATATGCTTTATATTTAGGTGTTGTAAAAACATACAATCTGACATTTCAAGAATGTGATCCATTGCAGGCTGTTTTTGCAAAGCACATGTGTCCAAACATACTTAAAGTCCACTCCAGGTAATGAATATAAAGATTTTTTTTTCTGTGGGGGGAAAAATAAAATAATACAGGAAGCAATACAGTTCTCATAGTCATTAACATAACCAAAATCTGATTAGGGCACAGTCAAAAAATGGCAAACTCCTGAATCCTGTATCCTAGTGCTTCATTTTTCGCATTACAACTTCAGAAACTTGGAGCGCTCTACCATTAATCCTACTCGGTCTAACCTTGAGAAGTGTGTAATGTACAATCTGAATTCACACCTTTGAGCAGCTTCCACCTATGACAAATGAAGTAGTGCTTTAATTTCACAGGCAAAGAATCCAGCGTAAAAGTACATTTTTTAAAATGTAAGGCAAAGTTCTGCTTTGAAAAGCAGCCCCTGGAAAATTCCAGGATTTGACTTGTCATTGCAAGCAAAGGCAAAGAACAGTAAGACTACTTTTCCTGACAGCGTTTCTATTAGAAGTGTTCGTTGTGCACAGGGGCTCTTGTCACTGTAATCAACCACTAACGCATTAAAGGTGTATAAAGGTATCTCTGTATAGATACTATGTATTTGTGTGTTTAGAAAAAGATTATGCAACTTTTAAAACTGCATGCTTTCAAATAAAGAATTTAGGATGCTGAAGTTTGCTCAAAATCATGATATATACATACAGAAAGGTAGCAGCAACATATATACATATGTAAGAGTGTTTGGCAGCATACACAGGCATTAAACATAAACAAATTTGCTTTCATAATTACTAGTTGTATTTTTAATTCCTTATGTACCTATTGCAATATAAATCAATTAAAAAGACACAGCACGCTTTAAGGGGTGCACATTTCAAAGGCAGTTTTGCCAAGTAGCCATTTCCATTTCTAATGTGAGTAACAGATGCTAGCTAGTAATTTGTGGCACATAAATTATTTCAATGTTGAATGAAATTTTATAGGCTGCTGGCTGATATAATGATTCACTTTCCGACCAGTCAAGAGGAAGTAACCTTATCAGTAACTCCAATGAAAGTTTGTTTCAGGAGTTACACTGAGGAAGACACTGGTAAGGAAATTCAAAATATGAAACAATATTGGGACTTTAAAACAGGTGATCTAAAGGAATAATAACTACTGCATCTTATGGCTGAATGAGATTTTTAAGAGAGGGAATATATAGAGAGAGATTTTAAGTCATATTGCTACGGTCTGGTTTTAATATATTTTAAGAAAGTATGTTTTTAATAACATTTTCCTGGTATCAGTGGCAGCTAGCAGGCTGAGCAGCCAACTGAAATAAATTATGCCACTTGCTGTAGGCTTGAACAGAGGTAATTACTGTGCTGCAAGAGCAGAAGCATGGCAACAGACAGGAAAAAGGAGATAATTCTATGTTCTGCAAAGAACTATTTAAATCTGAATACCATAATTAAAGAATTGATATCATTATGGAGTATATTTTAGCATAAGGGCAATACAGTGCATTAGCTGGCCTAACGCTGTTATACAGCGCACTGCCATTTCCAGATCTCCATCTGAGATGGAGAGCGATCTAGATGCTTGGTGTGTGACTCAAACTAATTTTAAAGATATAATTGTGTTCTTGAAGTATATGTTCTTGTATATCATATAATGAAGGGATGCTTTTCATACTTGCTTATGACTGAAGCTGAGGATAATGACCTAGAAAAAGATGACTGCCTAGAGCATAGGGGCGGGGATTGTGCTGAGAACAGGCTAACGCAGTGGAGAGTGAGAAGGATGAAGTGGTGGAAACTGGAGTGAAACAAGGAAGAAATTACAGAAAATAAAAAGACACTAAAAAGAGTACATTTTGAATGACAAGTTTTGTTATTTTAGAAACGACGCTTGCAAGTGTTATTGTAAGGAAAGAAAGTGAAAAAAATAGTAGGTACAAATGGAATGAGATACCAAAAAAACAAACGGTTAAGGAGAAAAAGGAGGCATTACAAGCATTGTTCTTGTTGTGTAGCATGTGATGCAATATACCACCTGCAGCAAATGTTCTGTATGCACTGAAACAAAACGTGTCCTTTGAACGTATCATCTGGTGATGGCTTGGGTTTTTCCACATTCAGGTTTAATTTTCAAAGCAAGAAATTACACCTTCTGCCTAGACTTGTTTTCATTTGCATGTGGTAGGCTCTGCCTTGCAGAAGCTGGCAGGTGTGCTGTAAGTCTGTATTTCCACAGTTTTAAGGAACTTTACAAGAGTATATTTGAACACGCAACAGGGCCTTGTTGAAGGCCAAGATAAGTCCACCTTCATTGTCCTCAGAGGACTGTCAGCAATTATGATTAGTCTGTTAAAGTCATGTGGCATTTTGGTCTTCCCATCTATGCAACAATAAGCAGTCAGTAATACTAATTGTGATGAATGCCTGTTGACAAAGCATATTTGCAAAAATGACGGCAGGTATCAGGTTAGATCACACAGTAGAACATAAAATAGGTTCTGTTAAAAGCCATTTAAATCTACATAATAGACTGTAAATAAATTGAGGATTTTATTTTACTTAATTATTAATTAAATTTAGATAAACATTTATTGTTAGTTGCTATAAAAATACATTTGTTCAAATGATGCTGATGTAAAAACCTCATGGTTATAATCACAGTTTTGTTCAGTTCAAGCTTCACTCCTTTGAGTCCTTGACTTTCTTGTTATTTTAAACAGATTTTTCAAAGACAATGCTTACTGAAATACAACTAAACCCAGAGGAATTTGACTACTTGCAAGTCGGAGTGGATTCTGAAGTGACATTTTGCCTTAAAGAATTAAGGGTAAAGCAAGAACTCGTCTTGAAAAGAAAACATTTCCCATTAATTTGCATGACTTGACCAGAACAACGCAGACTGGTCCCTGCAGAATGGCCGGGGGAAGTCTTCCACCAGGCCTCCTGCCCAGCAGTAGTATTTACCAGCTGGTTGAGGATTAGCTTTAAAAACCAAGACACTGCAGAGTCCCTCGCAGTAGCCTTTGAAAGGCAAGCGAAACATTTTTAAAAGAAGAAAAATATAGTTTCCATGCTGGGCAGACACACTGTAACTGCACTGAAGAAAGCATCCTGGCCACAGCAGTTCCACACGCAGAAGCTTCTCTGGCAAAGCTCCAGGCAGCGAAGGCAAAAAATCTGTTCTAGAACCAGTAGACTTTTACCCTCTTTTTGCCAGTAAACAACAGCTGGGATAAACTTACATTCTAATATTGATCTTCTGTTTTTAAAACGGCGCTTAACCACCCACCCCTTCTTTTCAGGGCCTACTAGCGTTTTCAGAAGCTACCAGCGTCCCTGTCTCAATCCATTTTGACGTATCTGGAAAGTAGGTTTTGGAAAGCACCTGTCTAGAACTACTGCAGTTACAACTCTGCAGTCGGGTTTTGTCTGCAGGTTACTCAATGAATATTTAACTGGAACAGTACAAGAGATTTTCGTTTCGTACCAAAAGCTGTTATCTCTGATCTGCAATACAGTGTTAAGTAGTTTGTTACTACACATAAAGCATTTAACATGAGCACCAGTATTACTAAGCTAACTAATGAGCACCTACAAGTTACCTGGGCACTTCAGGTTCTCAGTCTAATGCATGCAATGATTTTATTTAGTAGTCTAAAGAAACAACACATTTTCTGTTTAAAATATTACTTTAACAGTTACATATTTAAAACTATAATTTGACTAAGTTTAATATTGTATAGCATTTGCTCACTGGAGCATTTAAATCTGCAACAGAAAGCCATCTCACATTCTTCCACAGCAAATATATTAGATTTTCAGCTTTTCAGAGAAGGCACTTTTTAATCTGTATGTATAGAATTGCATAAGCTGGATTTCTTCCGACAACTTGTGTAATTATGCATGCCAGTTTAGTCTCTGAATATTTGCATTTAGGCCAATTGCTTTCAGCATTGAAGATATGATGCTGGAAGCCAGCTTTATTTTGGCTACCTTGTCTGACATTGAAAACGAGACGGTTTCCCAGCGGCTGGAAAGGTAACGGTGGGCGTCAGGGCTGGGTGAGGGAGGCAGACTGCCTTAAGAGGATGGAAAATGGAAGTTTAAAGTTTTCCAGCCAAGTCAGGTTTAAGGTGGGAAGTGATTTGCTCATTCTTGCAGGGTATTGGTAAGCGTTGTACAGATCCTGGTGTCTTTGTTCATAGAAAAAACGCAAACTAGATGGGTTCAGGAATGTCTTAGCATCACGCACAGCAGTAAAACTTGGTGTAATGGAGAGCACTCCGTGCTAGCTTCTGCTTTCCTTTATCTCCATGGGGTTCTGTTGCAGTAGGAGGGGAAGATGCTTGTTGTGAATCTAAAGCCATAATGTTTTTCATTAAGAGAAAATAAAGGCGTTCTAACATAAAAGCCAGTTACTAACCTGACCTGCTCTCTCCAACCCAGCTCAAAGTCACACATGGGTAAATCTGAAAAAACCTCCACGGCTGAAGACAGCAACGCTGCACCAGTTCCTTCCAAAAAGCCACAGTGGAATGGAAACGCACCGAACGCAGAGTCGGCAAAACCTGCGAGTCCGTTGGCAAAAGAAGAGATTAAAAGTATTCCCAGAGTCACAAAGACAGATACGAGTGGGACAGAGGACCATGCAATGCCAGGAGAGGTGAGAGTGTCTCATTACCAGAAGGTAAGGAGGCTCCCAATCCTGATTTTAAAGTGGCAAAAGCTGCAGAAATAACCAACCCCCAAATTCTGTATCACATGCAGTTTCTTACTTCTATAATTATTGCATTTTCCAGTTTCATTCCTTGTTTTTTGGAGCAGTTTCTTATGAGAAGGATGCTGTCAGTCACACCTTCCATAGTTTAGCAACAGCTAGTGACACTGAAGAGGATTTTGGCTCCCAAGTTCTCTAGTAACACGAAGTGTTTGAATCCACCACTACTGGGGGTTGCCGTGAAAGATAAAGGTACTATTTGACTTGGTAATTGTGGAGCTGTTTCTAATTTTAGAAAGAGGTCTAATTGCAGTTCTTTAGCAAGTTAGAACTGGATGGAAACGATTTGTATTCTGAGCTTGTATGGTAAACTGTGTTTCACAAATACCTGTTCAGTCAGTCTGGAAAGTGGAAATCCTCCGCACACAGTGCCCGTTTCTTTTTTTGCAAGACAGACGTATAAAAAGGAGTATTTTATCAAAATGTTGAGTCCTTCATTAGTTCCAGCTGTGTTAGGACAGGTTAAGCATTTATTCGCTGTTGACGCTGACAACCAGCGCGGGTCATTCTGACTGTTAGCTGCTGTTGTAACGCAATATAAACTTAGGTCATGACTGACTAGATTGAGATTGGTGATGGATGTATTCTCTGGGGACACTGCTTTGGAGGGTCAGCTCTCCACTACCTTCTCACTAGAGAGTTCAAATTGCGTTATCGCTTCAGGCAAATTAAGCTGCTGTTGTGAAGTTGAGTGCTGGAAAAATAAACCCACCCACCCTGGCATAGCCACACGTATCCTCGCTAGAGGATAGCTGGTATTTTTACAGAAAGGTTGTAGAGCTAGCATTTACCTGAATAGTCAAAGCTGTCATAGAAATGCATTTAAAAAATAAAAGTGATATGCTTGAAAGTATGAGTTTAAGAGCCTTTTGTGTTTCAGACTTCCATTCTTCTCTTCCCTCTCCCCACCCCGTCATTTGGATGCAGGTTTGAGAAGACTCTGCGAGGGTCTGAGCAAGAGCCCGACACCGCAAGTACTGGTGGCGGCGCATCTTGGCACCACCAGCGACATCACTGCGTTAACAAACAGAGGTTTTGCAGTCAACTTTACTTTAAAAAACACATTTTAGTATAAATACTATATTTATTAAATATCTTTACAATTCATTTAAATGTATTTACAGAACTATTCCTGCATAAGTTATACCTCAGACATGAAATTCACATAATTGCCTCTTAGGTAAGCATAGATGATAGTCTCATTTTAACAACAACAAAAAAAGCATCCTCATTAGATACAGACTCAGAGTTGCTCCATTATTTCAGCTATCTTTGTCAGAAACTACTTCATACAGTGAGTTTCTACACACACAGTCTTTTTTTTTCCCTGGGGAAAGGGTATCTGTTACCGAGAGATGGAGATTCCATCACAAAACCCTTCACATCTTTGCCAGACCTTCGCCTCTCCCTTCTCCTTGACTCAGTCCTAACTGCCTGGTCCCAAAAGCTGATTTTTGTTTTGGTGGTTTTTTTTCGGCTGTACATTCTTCAAACATAAAGAAAGTACATTGAGAGGGAAACTGTATGTTGCAGGTCTCCCAAAGATAGCCATAAAAGTAGCAAGGAACCACAGAGTTTTCCCAATTTACCACACCTGTGCCCTGTTTTACCCAGTAATGCTGCTGCAGAAATCCCAACTCCTGCCCCTCCTGTCACATGTTACTGGTATACAAAACTCTTCCTTTTCCTCCAGCTCACCGCTCCCAAAAACACAGACACACACAATCCCTCTCTGCAGCAGCCAAAAGTCAGCCTGTGCCCTGCTCACACACACTTCCATGCCACAGAACACCTTTCTTGTACATTTCTCTCATGAATAGTCCTAATTCCTAGGAAGTGTTACTGCTTCATGCATCATTTAAAATTATTGATAGTATGGGCCCTGTCATTTCCTTTTCCAAAAAATCTGTTGTGCGCAGACAGCTTAAGTTCATAGGAAGAAATTAGGTTTGATATGTTTAGAGTGCACATCTTTAAAAAAAAAAAAACAAACCCAAAAACAATCAAGCATGTGATAAAAATATCAATTCTTTATAATACAGTATTGCTTTATAAACAGATGGAAAAGCTATAAGCTTTACTGGTCTTTGGTGTGCCTGGTGAGGGATAAACTCATGATTTGTAAATCAAAAATCCAAATTTGTTCTTTATTAACAACAACAACAAAAAAAACACGATGCGATACGAGGCCAATGGCTTTGCAGACACTGCTCAGCTAGGAGTGGCTCTAACCCAGAGCGCCAGGCAGCGCAGCTCTGCTGCGGAGCAGGCGGCTGCGTCTCGCCACTCGGGGCTTGCGGACCCCGGCCCAGCGCCCAGAACCTCGGGCAGGGAAAGCGGCCTCACCCTGCTCCTCTACCCGAGCCACGTACAGCTCCGAGCATGTAGTTCTAGAAAGGGGGGAAAAAAATAACAAGGGCTGGGGGATGAGTGTACTGAGAGCGAGGGGTCAGAGTGCAATGCAGCCCAGGTCTGCAGGGGCATCATTTTAAGGTTAAGTTCAAGGGAAAGAATAATTGATCAAATCTGCTCTAATCAAGAAGCATGATAGTAAATACTGGAGAATAAAATGTAAAGACACCCAGATTTCAGAGAGGAAGCCCCCTCCCAAATGCTGGAAACAAAGCCCTGTACTGCAGCGTGAATACATTCCTTCTAACGAGACAGCTAGATACAGCTTGTTCAGTTTTAAAAAACACCACGGACTGACAGTTTGTGCAAAGTTATCCACCGCTGGCTGTTCCATGGATCGCAGAACTAATTAATTTTTCTTCATCAATATAATCCTCCCCATACCCTCACCAAAATAGTATTTTGGTCAAGTTAGGGTAGTTAAGGCATTTTGACAAGTAATTACAAGGTGATTTAAAATAGATAGCTAACATTATGCCAATTTAGGAATAGCAGATAAATTACCGAAGAGCTTCCAAATTAATCACTTATAATAAATGAAATGCCTGTTACAAGCATGATGCATTGAAATATAGTAAAATGACATGTACATGGTACATGTTAAATGATCTTAAATAAAAGCTTGACATAGTTACGCAAATATACAGTACAAGTCCACAAAAATTCTTTAAACAAGTTGAGGTAACCTCAAACTTAAACAGTTGTAATACAATAAACCAGGTAGTAAAAATCTCCTTCTGAGAGCAGGTAAGATTACTTACTGACCAAGTTTAACTGCACTCCCCTAAACAGCAACATTACCCGACTTTTTATATATAAAAACATGGCTTTAATTTATTTCTACATACTTTTCTACCAGCAAAAAAGTTAATGAAAAACTGACCAAAAATATATATATCTTTACAGCTATCAGCTTTTTGTATGAACCTCAGGAAAGGAAAAGGAAAGCTTGCTGGAACAGGGGGAACGAATGTGAGCTACTGTAATTCAAAAGGAAATGTGATATTGCAAAGTGGCTGTTAGGTAACTGTAAACATCATTAAGGTTCATTCCAAAAACCCTAAACTTTAGTTACTGAAATGTAAGTTTTGCTGATTATTCATTAAAAGTTTCCATTTACGTACTTCTTGCTGCTGCCACAGCACAAGTAAAGAGGTGCTCGTTTGAGTGGGAAAGATAAGGATCAACTGGACTTAAACTGGTGCAGCATATTCTGTTCTACCCAAGCGAGAATGGCAATTATGAACAGAAATTATGTTTCATTAACAACAGAATTATCTACCAAAAGTGAAGACGTTCAGAGTTGAGGATGATCTGTCCCTTGTGCAACCTCCCACTGCAGCATTTACACTGTATCATCCCACGCTGGTGAGATGGGTTAAAATGCTGAAAGGACCTCAACTTTGGCCAGTTCGGCTTTTTGAGACTGAGTTAAAATTGTTGATTTAAAAAAAAAAAAAAAATTTAAAAAAAGTTATCCACAGCCAAAACATCCAGATACCAGGCCCATTATGGACGAATGATCTGCAGAACTTTTAAGATCACAGTTAAGCACCTGAAATCACAAAACACATTTGCATCCATATAACTTGAACTAAGTATGTTTTTTGAAATTTCATACTAGAAAAGGCTCCTAGGCTGACACCACGTATGGCAAGAGCAGAATGTTTACAGCAGTTATAAACCTCCTGAAAACTGGAGCTTAGAAACACGAAACCTCAGCTATCACTGGAACAAGACTATGCTTATGAAACTGTGTTCTCTAACATACCCCGTAATGAACAGTGAATGTTTTTAGTAGATAGAGTAATATGCCCTCTGCTAGAGGCTTTATCTATTGAATCTAGTCTGAAAGATGAGAAACCAATTCTACTCCTTCGAAAGTATGTCACATTTCCGTGGGATTGATCCTCCTCCCTTTAAGGACAATGACTAAGCTCTGCACGACATGCTTCAAGCCTTGAGCTTCTTCGTTTCTCGCTGGCGGACAGAGGCCAGCGTACTACGCGTGGTTCTTCACAAGGACTTCAGTTGTGCCTCAAGACAGGCAACGAGCTCGAGAACGGGCTGCTGAGATCAGCGGCAAAGGAAGAAAGCAATCCTGCCAGCAGGAAACCGTACGTGTGAAGCTAGGAGCTCGGGGCTAACAAAAACCTCAGAAGCTGACACTCCGGGCAGATCAGTCTGTGTACTCGGCTACAATAGAAAGAAGGACGGTGATGTCATCTGGTTTTCCCCCTGTAATATAAGAAAAGTAAAACTATGTCATCAAACCACAGTGGGTCATCTTCTTCTAATCTGTGACATTCCCCCACGGAAAGCTCTTTTAAAAACAGTTTTGAATATTTACACTGTTTTGTGTAGACACAACAACTCTGCTTCCTCCCTCTCCTTCCCAAAACACAATGGCATTTAACACAGCAAAAGAGCGCTCTCCTTCAAAGCTACACTGAGATCGCAAACTGTCAGAGGAGCGCAGAACCTTGAACATTGTTGTTAGCCAGCAGAGAAGAAAGCCTGTTTTCTAGCAGACTATTTATTTATTTTATAAAAGTACAAAACCCCTGCCTGCTTTGTTACAAGCAAGCTGCAATAAAGTCAGCATCTTCTCAGGAATTTCTACTGTAAATCAAACACCTCTTAGCACCTTCTCCAGCACTGTATTACCACATATCTACTTTACTACTTAACATTTTTAGTAGTCGCTTTTCAAACCTCAACAGCTAAAGCAGTGAGGTTTAAAAAACAGTGAAATCCTACAGAAATGGCTCAAAGGAGAGGTATTTGGGTACGCAGTCCTTTGGACTCGGGAGATCTGCAGTTTCATTACTGAGTGACCGAGCTCTGTAGCAGCACGGAGCCCAAGCTTTACAGCTACTGTCTCTACCTTTAGGAAAGACGCTTAAGGGTCCTGCAGGAAATCCTGCCCTTCTGATACAGAGATAACAAGAACCATCTTGACTAGCAGAATTTCATTTATTTAAAAAAGGAAAAAAAAAAAAAAAAAAAAGAAGAAAGGTGTTTGACAAGACTCTGAACTCTGCCAGGTGTCAGTATCCTTCTACAGCATAGGAAATAGAACCGGCAGAGAGATCAGGTCAGGGATGCTAATGGTACAAAGGTCAGAAAAACAAAAAAAAAACCAACATCAAAGAGTGGGCAGAACCTCGACCACAAAGCATCAATAATAGAAGACCTTAAAAAAAAAACACAACACAACAAAAACCCAAACACCACCCACACACCCAAATCTAGGGAACAAGTCAAGTACAGTTCCCTAAGAGCCTGGAGAACTTGTGTCAGGCAGGATTCCTGGGGCAGGAGTGTACATAGTAGATTTAAAAAAATAAAATAAAAAAAAAAAATCAGTGCACTGCGTTCTCTGCATTCCAGTTGCTTCCCCACAGGAGGCTTCTAATCAGCCGGGGGCTGGGATGACCTGCGTCAGGAGCTGGGGTCCTTGCCAAACCCAGCGCGCCTGCTTGGCACTCTACTGCCAACCACATTTCTTAATGCTCTGTTCTCCTATCAGATTTTGGAACAACAAAACTTCACTTTGCTTAGGATTTCTCAAAGACAGCAGGAGTGGGAGGAGGAGGAAAAAAAAAATCTTACCTCTCACATTCAATCCATTGTCACATGCAAACTGTGCGAACGGCGACATGTAAGTGGGATCATATGCCAGCTCGTGAGCTTGCTCAGCAATGCTTCTTGCAGTCTGCTGTATGCTCTCATAGTTGGAGTTCTAAATTAAAAAGGAAAAAAGTTTATTCTTACAAGAAAGTCTACTGGTAGTTGTTTTGCTGATGCGTGTCAGTTTTGTAGATCCCTGACCTCTCTCTCACAGATTAGGGCATTAGTTATCACCTCCTCCTCCAAATGGAACCCTCACCACCTTTTAGGCTTTATAAATTTGGGTTAGAACTACAAATCTTCACAACTGAAGTCCAGACCTGTTCCCCACCAGCAGCTACAAGACTTGGTTTTGGAGGATTTGCAGAATTTAGAAACTTAGAAGATGAATACTCAAAACAGACTGAACAGTAGAAGGGAAGCAGGACATCTGATAGCTATGCCAGCCCGTCACACTGGGAGAACCATCCTTTCTGCACAAAGTAGGCTCTGTTGAAGTAATTATGTTTTACCTTGAATGGGAAGTCTTACTTCTCTGACCCTCCTACCCAAATCGAAAAGAGCACACTTGGGGAGAAGGGGCACTTTAAAAGTTGGATGAGGAAAAAAACCTTCTTGAGCATGCAAACTTTCTACACACCGCATTTTAAGTGCCATTTTTTCCCCCCTGTTTCAGTAACTCTGCTGCTTTACTCCCAGACTTTTCTTCCTCAAGCTAACATGACACAACGACCGCCACTCTTTTTGTTTGTTACCATTTTAAAATGCCTTGTCATTTCAAGAGTCTTCCCTGCAGTTTGGGGAATTAACAGGCATTTACATGATTAACTTTCGGCTGAACCTCACGGGGAACTTCAACGCCTTTCCCAAACACGCCAAAAGGTGGAGCTCAACTTTCCTCCATGAGGGAATTCCCTCTCCAGTGTCCACCCAGGCTAACATTAGGTCCACGCAGCAGAAGGAAGGTGGAAGTAGAGCAGACAGAGGTAGGACCTGGCTATAGCGTAAGTAACAGCCGCGCAGGTTAGCGACCAGCCCGCCAGGCCCTTCCAAACCGTGACACATCTTCAGTGCTGTCACTGCCTTTGCTAGCCAGATTAACGCCGCTGATGGCTTGTGCTGCAGTACAGTCACATTTTGCATTTCACAGCTATATGCTTCTCACTTTGAGACCCAAATACTGCACCGAGAAGAGGGGAGAGTCATCGGGGGGGACTGCAGAGAGGGGGAAGCTCAAGAATCTGCCTGCTGGGCAGAGAGAGGCACCTCAGACATTGTGGCTGAAAGGACCCGTTCCCTGTCTGACACCACCTTTCAGTTATGTAGCTGCAGGATAAGAGCAGGCAAATTTTTTTTTTTAAAACCGCACTATAATTCTACATGTTAACCTTATTTGCATTTCATAACATCAAAATAGTTTCCTCAGGGAGGTTATACATATTGATACCTCCTAAGTATACTTTCCTTTCTGTAAGTAAATAGCCTTAAGCTAAATGTTCTCATCCGAATTAAAATATCTTAATGTATTTTTACTAGCTAAAGAGAACGTTTGTGGCCACTAACGTGGAAAAGCTGCCATGAAGTTTTTTTACAAAACATTAAAGAATTTCAAGCACATGCAACCCACAATTCAGACAGCCCATACTACTTTACAATTACTGTTTTATAAGCCTTCAGAAAAGCTTCAAATTATTTTTAAGTATACAGCTCACTCCCTCAAATAACCTGTAAGAGAAAGCTGTATTTTCATGTATATCATCTACAAACTGCAAGTACGGATAAAACACAATGTGTGAGCAGCTGGCCAGGGGCAATGCCTGCTAGTGAGCATCTCCCCCTTCCCCTCACCAGTCAGTGACACGGTACCAGCTGCTAGAGGGGAAATTTATGCCCAAGCTGCTGCTTCTGGATTCAGGCTGGATGCAGATCCAAGAGATAGCACTTTGGGCTCAACACCCCTTTCTGCTGCTCATGTGCAGTATTAGCTGCAAGGTCTCCAAACGATAGCACTTTGTGCTGGGTCTTTTATATACAATAGGGAAGTTAAGTGCATCAAAAGTAAGGGCAGTAACTATGAGGGATAAGCAGTGCAAAAGATGTGAGAGATTCAGAATACACACCCCTACCTTCAGCTTTTTTAACTCCTGCAGAATCATGTAGTCAGGCATGTTGTCAAACAGTCCGTCTGTTGCAGTCAAAATAATGTCTCCAAGTTGGACATCAAAAGAAGTACTATCAGCAGCATCGGGGCTGTGAAGATGACAGATATGTTAAAGAAAAGGACTCCAGCTTTCACTAAGGCACCAAGCAATGTCAAACCAGCACGCCAACAGCTTTTGTAATTCACTACTGTTACATGTTTTTCTGCAAAAGAAAGATATAATCACTAACTGTGAAGCTTGTGCACCAGGATCACTTGTCAAGAAAGCTACAACAGAAGAACTGTGATTGCAAACAGGTACTGTTCCAGCTATTCCACAAAGGATCTGCATTTAAAATTCCCAGATGAACAATCCTGCCATCTAATCTGCTTCACAAGTGTATCTCCATGGAAACCATTAAGTAGAATGGCAGCTCGGGGCTTCCTTCTCACTCATCTTAAATATGTAAGAGAGCTATACTTGAAAGGACAATTCATAACAGGAACGGCCAAAACACTTAGGGATCCTCAATCACTTTCTAGTGCAATGGAATATGAAACATGTCTAGAAATCGCTACCAGGAGACCACAGCCTATTTAGGTCTATTTATGTCTAATAAATTACACAATACCAAGAGGAGAAAATACCCACTTTGGCATTGAATATTGCTGCAAAATCCGATTCTCAGAAGCAGCATAATGACAAACCCTTCATTTTTAAAGATTCTTCAGGGGTCTTTAAAAGGGAGAAACTGCTGCATCCCATGCCATTTGGCTATGCCAAAAAGCAGAAAAGCTACTTTGCTCAACTGATTTGTAGCTTCAGGCAGGTTAATGGAGTTAAGATTGCCTGCCTATTCCCATATATAGACAAATTTAACATTTAACTGGGACAACAAATTAAAGAAAAAAGTACTGGAGGAGCATTTAGACAACACAGGAGTACTAATTAACGTCAAGAACAGTGCAGAAACTAGCCAGAAAGCTATAATCATGATTCAGAACTGAAGTGTGGGAGCTTATTTATCTTGCGCTTTCCTTATTATGTGATGACTCAGATTGCTTTCCTGACTTGCGCTAGACATTATCAATTATCCTTGTGCTTTCGGTTTTTTTGTCTTCCCACAGATGGCACAGAATCTCAGAAAAATTAAGATTTTTATAGTTCTGGAATTTCAAACAATCATTTAATTTTAGTCTAATAAAGAGGTTAGATTATTTAAAGTTCTGATTTCAGAGTTCTACCCTAGCTTCCTCTCTGCAGTCTTATGATGAAGTAATAAACACACATGCAAGAATGCTCAGGAGTTTCAACAACTTCAACATTTTCAAAAAGAGCTATTTTAGCATTCAAAGTTATAACCCTTAGAATGCTTTCAGTATCAAGGCCGATGCAGTATCCAAAACTTAAAATGCCTATTGCATACTATGGTCACTCTTTGAAGAACCCTTTCTCATACTCCTGTATTCAGAAGGGGTGTATCACTTTAATAAATGTACAATCATTGATCTGAGAGATGTATTTTACATCATATTTGAAAGCTGATTTTTTTAAAAATATGTATTTTATTTTACTGGTGAGACTTCACGAAGCCAGAGGATGGATCAGCCTGACAGTCTTAGGGGAAAACACAAGTACAAGTCTACCTTTGAAACGACTCATTTCTGTGAACAGATTGTCCTTTCCTAACACTCTCATTTCCCAGCTTTTGTTTTTGGTGTTCCGCCAGTTTTGGTTTTGGTTTTTTTTTTTTTTTTTTTGCTCGTTTTGATCAGCTACAATATGCTGCGGGAAACACTGCGATGTGGAAACACAAGTTACAGTCACATGTCCCTCTGCTCTATTCTTCAAGGACTTGCTACCTCCCTGCCAAGATATCTAAATTAGCGTGCTCCAAACCAGTCTCAAGAGAGTACAGACAGGGACTGGGGATGAAAGCCACTGATAAGACAAGCCACTCAAGCAGGATGACCGGTGCGTACACCCGCCACAGTCTTGTTACAGTGGCTTTATTGAGTAATGTCTTTCCATGGGTCAGAACATGCCTACTGCACCCCACAGACTATGGAATATGCCACTGTGAATGAATAACCACTAATCCAATAAATCTGGACTGTGCAACAGCATACAAAATTGGTTAAGCACAAGGTGAGAAATGT
This sequence comes from Phaethon lepturus, assembly GCF_000687285.1. NCBI lineage: Eukaryota > Metazoa > Chordata > Aves > Phaethontiformes > Phaethontidae > Phaethon > Phaethon lepturus. The sequence goes on from NW_010536039.1 coordinate 19,007, forward strand.
TTGTATTACCTTATAGACAGCAGGGCTGGTATAAGACCCTTGGGCTGGATATATACGTAAATCCCACGTGCTATGCTGCAAAGCTCTATACAAAGAACACTGTAGCAGCAAAACTGCAACCTTTCAGGAGTTGATCACCTACACAGATTAAAAATTTAAGATCCTCCTCCATCTTACCTGTCACTCAAGACAACTCCTTCTGCTTCTGGTGGAGCTATCGACAGTTGGAACGGAGTGTTGAAGTAATGCTGCTGCTCATCAGATCGATGTACTACTTCTCCTCCTCTGACTACCAAAAATCCAGAATCTCCCAAGTTGGCCGTATGTAAACGATGACTTGTTCTGTCCAGAACTACTATACAAGCTGTACTGCTTCCTGGAAGCAAACACAGCATGGTACCTGGAGTTAGCCTTACAGAAATTGCTTATTCTTACACTGATTTGAATCATAGTCCAGTTATTCAAATGTTTTTCAAAGCTTAAAAATCAGAAGTGGAAACACTCAATAATGCCAAAATTAATATACATTTAAAATAGCAAAATGCTAAAAATCTTTGCAACACAAACTATGATTTTTGTGTAGAACTTACTTTTCCTGCTTTGATTTTGGTAAACACATTATGCTGACAAATACCTGTTTTGTTCCACTTTATTTACAGCTTTCCATCCCAACATATGTCAGCACATTCTGCTATAGGACTGGATTTACAGAAGTCACATAAAATACTGAAATTCCAAAATCATTGAGATAATAGAATTCTAGAAGCATCCATACAGTGCTAGGTGCTCTCCACACATTTTCACTCATCAGCTGTAAACAAACCATGCCAAGTAAATACCTAATTGCAAGCGGTTCTTAGGTATTGTTCCACTACTCAGAGCATTTAAACACTTTTCTTCATAGTACGGCTCTGTAGAGCTATCTTCATATTTTAAAAAAAGTAATTCTGTCATATCTTCAGGATACTAACTCCACCATTTTAAAGAAAATATGCTTCAGAGACAAATACTATTCCAGATTAGAGTAAGACAGAACGGACACAGATCTACTTGTCAACCGTGCTCAGAACTATCCCAGCCATGCTTGAGGGCACTGAGGAATTCTTGATTCATTCACTGGGAAGTAGCCACCAACTGTGCCTGGTTGCAAGCCACAAAAATAACTGTATTGCAAAGATACCCATCCACAGACTAAGCCCTTCACAGCAAACAGCAATCACTTAGTTTCTGCAAATCGGACAGCACATCCACCAACAGCTAAAGCATTTCTTCTTGACTCCTGCCTCTAACGTACAGGCTGGTGAATAGTCTTCATCTTCTATCCTAACGTCCTTCCAGCAGAAGTTTCCAAGCACAGCTACATGTTGGACAGACCACAAGCTTGCCATGAGCTAAACTTGTAGTCAGGCTTGCTACTGCACAAGTCCAGCTGGCATCACCTATTCCAGAAGTTTCCCTTTCTAATCCAGGGAGTTCCCTGCAATACACTTGCACTTAATTTGTTCTCTAGTGAATATACAGGACCTTCTCCGCTCCTGGTGGATGGCAAGTCAAAGCAGTATCTTAGGAAAAATTCAGATTTTATTTGTGACAGTGTCCAAGATTGTTCTGCAGTACAAGAATAGCGTTGAAATAAATGGCACAGTTTCCTCCCACTCCAGTTTTACTTTAAAATATTTGCTACATTAAATTCTGATGAACCAAGTATCAAGACTTAAAGCACAACAGCAAGGAAAAGTTATTGCCTAATGAATCCTCCTGAATGAAGTCCTCTCCCTTCGCTTTATTTTAAATAAACTCTAAATGCTCATTGCTGTGCTAATTCCAGCGTTCCATTTCGACTTCCAGAAATACTGTTCTCTGTTAAAGGAGAAACACTAAGGATCATTAGTTTCAAATTCTGACTCTATTAGCAGAGCGTAACTAGGAGGCCATGTGTGGAATGCAGATCTTGTGACTCAGCATATGCTGCTTTTCAGAATTCGAAAGGTCAAGCCAAGCAGGACTGCCTCCGTCTACAAAGCCGCTATGAGAGCTCTCACCAGTGGCCCACTTTGTAGATCACTTACAGCTACATCTGCTTTGCACAAATAAGCACTATTAAACGCACAAAATCCTAATGTAATTACTGACCACTGCTATTTTGGTGATACTTAAGGTCACTTCTGAGGTTCGAACCTATTCTTTAGGCATATAATGCAAGAAACATCTGTTCCGAAGCTCAGCAGACAAGTTAAATATAGCATACACAGCACTCTTCTGGCACAGAAGTTGAAGGTCAGGTGAGAAGCATGCATATCATGCAGGGTAACACTTTCTTGGTGCATAAGAGGTCACATGCCCTTTAGAAAAGTATTCTGTTTTCAAGGTTGTCAGCTGAGGCCAAATGTTGCCTCTGTATCTGCTCACCATTCCCAAGGCAGCTGGATGCCCCGTCTAAAATCAACTTTGACACAGCATATGCTAAGCATCTACTCCAGTTTGCTTTCAAAAAAGATCTGTAATGATTCCCCCACAAAGAATTATGAAAGTAATATAGGGTACCAGTAATTGTATGATATAAACTACTTCAGTCAACCCATTAGGTTGTTCAGTGGACATAAAAGGCAACAGGAGCAGTAGAACAAGGAAAGAGCAGAACTGCATCCAATTATCGTCAGAAAATATTTTTGCTTGCATAGCTTAAGCAAAGCGCCACAACCACCCATCAACGGAGAACAGTTATTTATACATAACAGTGAGTGCACATGCCATAGCGTATTCTGCTGCAGAACTCATTTTGCAAATGCTCTGCGAGCACTGGTGTATTACCACCCTTCACACACACAGGCTCTTTTGCCTTTTATTTTTATTGCATACACACACAAACATTGCCTGCCTTACTGAATGAATGAGGACAGTTTTTAAACACACAAGAGAAAATAAGGATGCTACCAATACAACTACATTTCTGTATTTTTTGGTTAATTACGAGAAGATAACGGTCTACAAATTTGTTGTAGAAGCAGACAACAGATTTAAGCAATCTTGACCAAGTATATGTCTAGATAACATACAACACGGATCTAATTTATGGGTTTTTGCTCTCTTACCAAGCAAAGGTACTTTGTTCTGCAGCAGCTCACAATAACCTGCGGTGAGAATCCCAACAGGATTACTTGGTACAAACCGTCCTTCTTTTACTAAACGTTCACATGTTCGCATTAGAGTCCCTGAGAACTGAGAAGGGTCAACCCCATAGTCTCTCCAGCCACCTACACCATCTGCTACCCCTAGAAGAAAACAGAGAATGAGAGTTATACAAAAAGAAATGGTTTCCAAAGCAAGGTTTTTAATTCTCAACATCACTTACCGTATTCAGCAACTAAAAAGTAGGACATAGCACCTGCTTGAAAAGCATTTTTGATTAAGAGAAAAAAATTCTGAGCGTTTTTAAGATAACTTCTGACATCAGCTCCTAGACAAATCTCTAAGTATTATAATTCATCTGAATTGTTGAAGAGAAGGCAAAAGTCCAATGCTGAGAACTCTGTGAGGAGGCTGACTTCACTAAAGCACAACTAATGGGGAATTTGGGGGGAAGCAGGAGGATTCAATCACATTAATTTTTGATTAGCCCATTAAAAATGAAGAAGAGTTTCTACTGGTTTTAAATATGAAGGTTAAGATTTTAAATAGGACAGAAGTGATAAAGAAACTTCTTCACTACTCAGTGGCCCAAAGTTCTTTTTCAAGCTACTTGCTCATCTGAAGGATAATGCTTTCTAATTGGGAATATCAATTTCCGCAGAAACTAAACTTCTATTTTCAAAGCATGTTCAAAAAAAACATGTGAGCAACAGAATGCTGGGACCTAGCTCTGCAAGGATAGTGTGTTGCCTACAGCTTCAGTCAAGCAAGAGAATGGGAACTGCCTATGATCCAGTCAATTTTCATGCAGTTATTTAAAACAACCTAGATATCAGAAAATTAGACCAATTCTGCCAAAGCTTGGGAAGCTTCTGAGCAACTGCAGAGGCAAATAGTGAAGATGCACATAGAAAAGGGGAATGGTCAGAGGTGGATAAGCAGCAGATATGATATTCTACTGCCCATTTGGCTAAATTATTTTGAACTTTCTCAACTAGCTTTAACAACAAAAGTAAAATACTGTCTGAAGGTATTATTTAAGGGATAAAAATATTGCTATTGGAAGTTTTTCCAAAAATCTTTTTGATCCTCAGCAGGTAAGGGACTAACCATTTCAAGCACAGGTTTCTGTAACATAATAAAGCTAAAATAGTATGTTCACGACAAAAAGCACAAAGAGCCAATTTCAGAGCTCAGCTTGTGCTGAAGAACAACAGTCTCACAAAAATGCTGCTATTAGCAAAGGCATGAAAGTTTGACTGAGAAGGTAAAACTAAGTTTGACTCATCTACAAATGCCCTTCACATGGGACACCATCTGAAACTGAGACGGAAGGTTTAGAGCCGACCTTGGCATGAACTATAATCTGACAGGAGGTTATAGCCAGATTCTGAACAGCCTATCAACATTAATCAGATTTCTCCCAAAAATAGTGCACAACCTTTTAGACACCTGCTTTGTCCTTTCTTAGAAGAACGCTATAGGAAGGCAAATCCCTGTATTCACCTCTTCAGACTAGATCCTGGGAAGAAGCTCATGCAAAAGCAACCCTGGCATTCTCAGAAATGCCTTTTCTGATTTCTTCAAGAACAAATTAAACCTCTCTCTTTACAGGTCCCACAACTTCAGGTTAATACTGGATTAACCCTTTGCTTTCTGCTGCCACGCAGACAAGTCTAGAATAAGATATTATTAAGAAAAAGTTCTAGATCCAGAATTTGAAATAGAAACTAAGCTGCAGTTCAGATGATGATGCTTGCTTTACATGAAGTTATCAGACGAGGGACTTTTTTCCCTTTAAGATGAACACAATCCAGATGTACTTTTGCTAGCTGACTACAGCCACTTCACTGACAACAGGGTTAATGCAATGAAAAGATGATGTTTGACAAGTACTGTCCAAAGATTTTGGCTCCTAACGTGGTTACAAAGCAAGCTTGTCACAAGTTACAGAGCTCCCTCAAGTCATCAGTCAACCATTTTTGCATTAGTCTTCTTGGGAAATATTTAAACAGAAACACTACAGCATTAGTATACGGTACAAGAAAGCCGTCCTAGCAAGCACCTGATAGGGTTCATTATTAAAACCCATTTAAATTTTTAAAGCAAAAATAAGAGTATGCCACCTGATGTTCTTTGCTCACTTCTCACTCCAGGCAGGAAATCTGAATCCGTAATCATGGCAGCACACTTCACGCTCTATCCTGAGCCATGAAATGGCTTTGTCTGTCTGCCTTCCTATCTGCTTTTTGCAAGCTATAAACAGCTTTAAGTACATTCTGCCAGTGCCTTCCAAAACAATCATCCTCTAGACAGTCCACAAGTAGGTCCTCTGACTTAGCTTTCTACCACACTTAAGGGAACAGATTGTCTGCTTAAGAATCAGCATTCCTTTCCCATCGCCAGCACAGAAGCATACGGGACCATCGCACTCACGGGCGGGCCGCGGCGTACGCTTTCACTGTAACACCCCAGCTCACTAACTCATGTACCACCACTGGCATCCATTTCTTGTCCTTGCCAAAAATGGACAATGTCGGGGTTTTTTTTTTTTTGCAAAGGTTTGGTGGCCCCCCCCCCCTTTTTTTTTTAAAACTGTATCTCTTAAAGATGACTGGCCAGTTCATTTAATTTAAGCTAAATGACCCTGTTGGCTCCCAAAGCATGGTTCATGGACCTTCCTCCCGCTCCAGCAATTACTGCTGCCATCGAGATCAATGGCAGTACGCAGGCAAAGCACATTCAAGAAGCCCTATACCACACAGTGCCACCTAGAAGACATCCACCTTTATTGTTTTTGCCTTAAAAGAAGATTTTTACATTCCTCAAGATCTTCAGCCATCCTGTCCTACCTTCAGCACGGTTTTAAAATAAAAACTGTCTTTACATTCTGCATTCTCAATATCAACTAAACAGTTTTATGGGACAGGAATATCTGATTTTAAAACAGATTGAATATACTGAAATATATGAAATGAAAATGAGAATAAAATTTAAGAAAACTTTGTGATATTTGATATACAGCAATCAAGGAGCAAAACTATTTGTGAGTTATTTCAAAATCCAGAAATAGCAAGAACCAAAAACTCAACTCATAAATGGACTAATTTTTATGTAATAACATGCTTTCCCTCTGTCATGAAAGGAAAATTCAAAAGGTACTGCTATTGGCACTATCACTGCCAAGGATTACGCCAAGCTCTATTCATTTAGATTATCTTTGTTTCCATCAAACTCAAAAAAAAAAAGCATATATTCAAAATAACTACTGCTTTAACAAGTGAAAAAGATTACTCAGGTTTTCATTTTCTCATATTTCACCATAAAACATTAAATATTGTCTTCCAACAGCCACCATTTAACTTAAAATAACCGTCTAACAAATTAGTAATCACAGGACAGTTAAGAAACTGCATGGCCGAGAAGAATTGCTGCAATCAAACTGTACAGTCCTTGATTTTTTCCAAGCTATTCAGTAAATCAGAAAATAAATTTTATAGAAAGAATATTTCTTTGGATATTCCCTGTTCAAGCCTACACAGAAGTTACACAAATGTCCATGTGACATAGTGAAATGCCTGTGGCTAGATGAACAACCGCTGTAAATAAAGCAATTGAAAATTTCACAATAAATTACTTCAAAAGAATAAATGCTTCTCAAGTATTTAACTATATTACGGAAACCTTTCAGAATCTTTGAGAGTTGGCACTCCACTACACCACCTTCTGCTGGAAAGTACACAAATACTACTGCCAGATTAAATACTCGCTGCATGTGTCAGTCCAAAAACTGGCTCTTTCCAACTTAATGATTCCATGTATCAAGATCTCTCACAGAGGGACAGTTGTAACTAAGTTTCAAGAGGAACCACAAGTGACTGATGCTGCGGCATTGAAACTGAGGAAGATACCGACACTGAAACTTGTTAAAATTTATTTCAAAATGCTAAAAGCACCTGGGATAAAACACTAGTTGAAATGCAAGCGTAAAATTGTTTTGACTGCCAACACGTCAGGTAAACTGCAGAAGCTCAGGAACAGCCAGCCAGTGCTGAGACTAGTAATTTGTGCTTTTCACCGCACGCTTTTCTAAGTCAGATCCAGATGTTCCATCTAGTTCAGAGCAAATACAAAATGAACAGGCTTAAGTTCAGAACAAACCCACGATATTAATCAAACCCTGCTTAATATAAATAGCATTATGAGTGGAAGTTCTGGTTTGCTGGCAAACTAACCTACCCATGGTCAGAGTCCAAGAGTATTGCCCTGTCTCAAAAATCTCTTGAAAGATGGACACTTTCAAACATTGCATCAGCTAAGAATAATCACACACAGAAGCACCAGGCAGGCACAAGTGTGCCAGGAGGAATTGTTTTTGCACACAGCTAACTTTAAGGCATTCAACGCATCCTGCTGA
>NW_010536039.1:26583-32104 GCF_000687285.1 Phaethon lepturus
ATCCTTACCCAAATTAGCCACGAATCCCTGATAAAAGGGTATCAAAAGGATATACTTGTGACTGAATTTGTTTTGCATCAAATACAGAAGAAAGGCTAAAATGGTTACAAAGCACAATCTGTTGCACTACACAAGTTTGAAATACAGCACCTAATATCTGTCAACATATCAGAATTGAGATAAACTGATAAGATTTCTTGTTTTATCAATGATGAGATAAATCACACACCTAGATAGGTTCTCCATCCAAAGCAAGTTACATGCTCAAAGCCAGCACTTGCCCTCCTAGCAGCTTCACTGGCAGCGTTTACGGGATCCCAATGTTATAGCCAAATGGTGTCTGCTCCTCCCCTGCCAGGTTTTGACAAAGAAATAATCTGGTTAAATACAAATCCCTGAAGGTAGATTGTGTGTGACTGATAACTAGTGACAAAAGGAAAGGTTACTTATTCACAATATGCATTTTAAAAGTTACAGTAAACCTTAAACTACCCTTGCATTAAATAGAAAGGTACTGGAAGAATAACTGGCTCAGCAATAGCGAGGAACAAAAGGCAAGAGGCAAAGTGAGAGATGATATTGAAGAACAGGCTGAAGGAGAAACAAGGAACTGAAAACATTAAATTGTGCATCTGCTTCCAGGAAAAAGCAGCAGTTCTTTATATGTATTTTTCCCCCCTGGTTTTTACCAGGTGGATCTCCAACCTACTTTATTTAAACCAGAGAAATCGCTCAGTGGATTTTGGGAGCTACAGGAGAACACGAAACTATTATTTATCTCTGAAAGTTCTGTAAAAACTTCCCTACAGAGTTATAACTACTTAATCTCTCAAGGTGTTGAGCAACCCTGGAACATATTTTCTTAGCTGAACTGCTACTGGCGGTTGGCACTGAAATGATGAAGAGGGATCGGTCCTATAGACAGACATCAGCCAAGCTGTACTGGAATTACTTACAGCCTGAAGAATCTCAGGCTCACAGCATTAATAGTGTGGATAAACCAAAGTAAACAGTGGGAGATTTTTGCAACATTTCCTGCGACATAGGTATGATTAACACCTCACCTACCGTATTGTGTTCAGCTTTTCTTATTTCCTTCTGTGATTTCTGACAGAACCTGCTTTTCCTTCAAGCTCAGATCTGCTTAAGAATGGAAAATTGTCTGCTACCAAAAAGAATCAATAGGACTTACAATTAAAATAAGTGCTCAATTGCAAATTCTGATCGGAATATGTTGTGTGCAATGCCCTTCCAGAAACTGTGATAAAGAAGAATAACTAGATTTTAGTTTCATTCTCAGAAAGAGAGCTACCGCATTTCTAAGAGGTTATATTCAATGCTACTGAAGAACAGCTCCGCTGACATTTGGATTAGCTGTATTGACAAGAATGTCAGTGAATATGATTGTTAATGGGGATGTTTCTCAATAATCTGTAGTTTCTCTACAAACGACAGTACTTACACTTCCATGTTAAAAAGAAAATTCCATTTGGTCTATTACAAAGACACATACACAAGTTTTTTCAAATCACTGATTACTCCCTCTAAGACGTCTTAAGTTCTCCCAACAGAGTAGGTGAAAGGCTACTATGAAGCAAGCAGACAATTTGCCTCCTTTAGTGTGGTAAGTTGTGATAAGACAGCAATCTCTTTAACAGGTACGATACCAAATAAACCACTTATCATAGTCTTTTTTGACCTTCAGGCACCAGAGTAAGAATTGCTTCCTCTATAGTTGCCAGAACAGCCGTGACATTTCATCGACAAATCCTTTTACGCTTTGTAGTTTGCTTTTCTCAATGACAGTGAGACTAACAATATTCCAGGGGCTTCGCCACTCTAGAGGTTTACATACCTCCTACACAGGCTGTCGACAAACTTCATTTTCAAATAAAGTGCAATTCCTTTCAGTTTAGAGTAGCTGCCCTACAGCTCTACAACATCCCCACAAAAAAAGTAAAATCAAGTTTTGCAGCAGATAAAACAGTTGCCAAATTTTAACTTTGAAGTGGACAAACTACCCTGCTGCCAGACAGTTTTTTCCTACTACTGCTGGGGGACAGAAATAGTTTGGAAGACTAGTCAAGTCACACTGGCTACACCCAAACTTCTACCCAGCACAGACATTGTATAAATGATGCTGTCACGGGATGCGCATTTGTTGCTGTAATGTTTCAATAATGAGTCACACAACAGCTTGGAAAACCCATAAAAAACTAGCAAAGACATCAGGAGCCCGATAAGGCAAGAATAAGCAAGAAAAGGCAGATCCCAACAATAGAAAAAATGATCACCAGCATAAGACATCTTAAAATTTACAAACAAGCTTCAATGTTTAGTTTTGTTAAATAAGTGAAATATTTAAATAAAGTTTTTAAGTTCATCTTATGCTTCCTGTGCACTAAAAATTCTCCCACACGCCAATTAGGAAAAACAGTTTCTGTAGAGGTTTTTCAGCTTTGAAAAAACAGTATTTCTGTCCTCAAAAGTTACAAAGGCATGCCTTCAGGTGTGAAGAAGTACATAATGTTTATCAAGTCAAAAGAAGATATCTGAATATTCTGAGAATCTGAACAACCAAGATACTGACAGTGAACATGCAAAAAGGTACAATATGGTACAAGCAGCAGCAAAAAGGAAACATGGGCCTGAATCATAAAGTTCTAGAGATTAATATTAGTAGTAAAGCCATTTCCTTTTCTCAGAGTGATCCCAAAGGAAACACTCTTCTTTTGAGTTTCTTGTTTCTCCCTGTGCTCAGAATGAGAAGAAAACATGCAAATTTAACAGGTACATCCCAGACAAAAGTAAAAATACAAGATAGAAACCGCAAGGATTCAAGTACACCACTAACAGGCCTTACTAAGCTTTAACAACTATGGGAGGACTGGAAATAACATGAATCTTCATAAGCTTTCTGTTGATCTTACTATGAAAGGATAAAGCACGGACCAGAAGACACTGTTACGTTTTCAGCCTTTAGACTATACAGTATACAGAAATGCTAAACACTTCTTTTGTTCTATGTATCTGCTATAAACACACTGCCCAGTCAACTTTTGTTTGACCTAAGAAAATGAATCCCCAAGCACTCATGCCAAACGGCTGGGAGTAGCTCTTTCACTATTACACCACACCCATATCAATCCCACACAGGCATGCTTCGCACACACTGGTTCTAGAGAAGACTGGCACGGAAGAATTTTAATTTAATTATCTGGCATGGCTTTGTCACTGATGTCCACTAGGGCAGACTAACTCTAAGTGATACACTTGAAATTTACTGTTCTCTAAAAGCACTCTTACTGCGTTCACTTTGGCTAAACCCACGTGAGCCTCTTCATTAAGCTAACACTGAAAAATGAAGCTTGAAAAGCAACAGTGCAGCTCAGCCAGTTTTGTTGAAGTGCAGAGTTAGGCAGGTATTGAATTAGTACAAAATTTATGAGGCTCTTTAAAAAAATCATTAAGGAATCTCAGAGTTGTGATGAGAGTAAGAGGAATTGAGGGCAGGAAAACACTGGTGCTGAAATGCTTTTTGCAGCACTGTTGAAGAGCTGGTTGAGAAAGGGAGAGCAAAGAGATGATCATAGGAGCAGAAACAAGGAGAAAACTACTATGTCTGTAAACCTAAGAACTACAGGTGAAGAAAAAGCATGAAATTAGGCTACATCAAAACCTATCCTGAGCATTACTGTTTGCAGAATGTACAGTGATCTTGGATTTTTGCTATATATATTAGAAAAGCAATAAAGAACTAACATGAAAATAGCTTTACAGGAAAAAAAACCACACACACAACCAGAAACTAACAGCTTTTCCATTTAAATTATTTTCTTCTTGGTACTTAAGACATCCTGGTCTGAAGCTTTCTTTACTGGTTGAGCCTTAAGTGGAGTTACAATTCTGTTTGTTTTCAAGTTACCATGAAAATTAATGCAAAGACCAACTTAGAAATGCAATTCTCTGTTGATTCCAGCAGGAAGACAAGACAAGCTGTAGGTCCACATATGGTAATTACCAAATATGGCCAAAAAACCCTAAACATCAAAGTGGGTCTAAATCTACCTGCTTCCCCATGCACAGAGTACACCTATAAGTAAAGGAGATTCTGCATTTATCCTATGGGCAAATAGTGACCGCTCAGTTTTTATCAGTGCTGGTCTAGTATGAACTTTGAAGGCAGCCTGCCTTAGTCACATGTTAAAGTAAGGTTGTCCAACAGCTAATTCTAATAGAAAAAAGTTTCTCTGGAACAGGCACAACAGAAAAGCTGCAGAGTATGTAAAATGCATCGACCCGTTTTCCACATCTCCTTGAAAGCTGTAGCATCACCCTTAGAGTAACAGCTCCCTTGAGAATAATCAGCAATACTGTTACCTAGCACCAAGTCAGAGCTTCCTGAAAAAATGTCTCAGCTATATTAAACAGCAACCAAGTTACAATGACAGCACCAAATTGAGAAGGAGCATCAAGCACCGGCACATCATGAGACACTGCAGTGCAATCCCACCAGCTTTAAACTAAAAACAAGAAAAAAAAGAAGGGGAGGGTGTCGGGGGAGAGGAAGCTTTTTTTTTTTTTCCCATGTCAAAGTTTTGGTGAAAATTTACTCGTTTCAGTTGCCTGCAAAACTAACTTTTGCATAGTGTCAGTTTGCCAAATTCAACCTTGACTACACAGGAGAAAGGTCAAGCACTGTCAAAAGCAATGCTGCTCCTAAACTGAAGATTCCACTGATTATCTATAATTATTCACTACTTCTAAAATTTGAATGCTTAAGACCCATTTCGCACGTGACTCCAAACCAGGGAGCGTAATCAGGCTTGAACAAATACTGAAATTGAAGTTTGACATTTGAAACCAGCTTCAATGTCACTTTGCTTCCACCTGACAAGGACACAGCACGCGCTAAAATCAGGAAGCGTCCGTTTCAACGAACCTTTACGCAGAAATGCAATATATACATATGGGGCTTGGTTAGGTTTTAAAGGCACACAGAAAGTGAAATGCACTACAAGGTGTTTCCCTGGCTCTCGGGGCCACTAGGCCTTGCGGGCACCTACAGGCGAAACGCCAAGGCTGGGCCCTGACGTCCGGCACCCAAACCACCCCATCCCAAAGGCTGAGCGAGGTGGGTGTCGTGCTGCAGCAAGGAGCACAAAAGCTTTCTTTTGAAAATTAAAAAAAAATTAAAAAAGTAAAAAAGAGAACTCGCGCTGACATCTGCAGCCGGCACCGGCTCTTTTGTCTGTGACCGACGACGGAGCCGCTTCGCCATGGGCGGCACAGGGAGGGGAGGTCACCACGCCGACGTCAAAGCCCCCTCGGCAGCCCCGAGCAGGGCCCCGCCAGCACTCACCGAGCACATCTGCCGACCGGTGCCGGGCCACGAAGCAGGCGTCATCCCCGTAGCACATGCCTTTCTTGAGGATGCCCTTGCGGAAATCTTTGCCAAAGCCACAGCTGGCTGTCACCAAGCTGTAGTCACGGGAGTCCGTCTGCGAGAGGCCGCCCAGGA
>NW_010536040.1:0-2009 GCF_000687285.1 Phaethon lepturus
GAAATCCTCCTAAAATCCCCGTTTATAAAAATCAACCAGAGCTTAATTACTCCCCTGCACGAGTACTTTGATGTCGCTATGCTTATTCCAGAGGTGAGCAATTCCCTTCAACAGCAGCTTGACTCTGAACTGCCTTGAGCCAGCACTCAGCACCAGTCTAAAAAAAAAATAAAAATAAAAATAAAGCCTTTCTGTCCCATTTTCCCCTTTGGAGTTTGGGCATGAAAGACCAAGCGGCGGCGCCGCCTCGCCGGCGGGGCGGGAGCAGGTGAGGAGGGGACCCGTGCAGGAATTGCCTGCGAAAGCTGATGGGGCGAAGGTGTTTGCAGCAGCCTCTCCGGTGCTGTAGCAGGGAAAATGGGGTTTGGGCAAACCAGGGAACAACGTTGCAACAACTGAGCCCTGGAGCGAGGAGAGCAGGGCTCTGTCTTGGAGAAATTACCCGGCAGCCGCGGGACTGCGTGTGGGAGCTGGGACAGAGGGCTGAACCGAGGGTGACGAGTTAAATTACCCTATTTAACCAGAAACTCTTTTCCTCGGCAACCGTCGGGAGGAGAGGCCAGGAGACGGGCGGACTGCGCTGATGGTGGCGGACGGGCATTTATCAAGACGCTTTCAGAAGCTCTAACGGCGCGACGTCTCCAGGCGAGGACCCACCGCTCGACCTTCCGCTCTGCACAGTCCCACCGGGAAGTATGAAAGCAGCTTTTGGAAGTTGCAGAACCGAAACCTACGTTTTCTCCCAATTATAGTAAAAATATATGCTGGGGAGAAATGCAATGATTCAGATCAGTCTCAAAAAGCGATCACGTCCCCACGAGGCCTCAAATGTCTGCCTAAAATGGAGCCTTCCTGTTGGACTAAACAGGTGTTTTTGAATGGTGATTTCTCAAATCCAAATAATGGCACCAGTCCCACCAAAACCTAGCCTTAATGGGGGCAAGGGGGGGAATAAAAGAAAAAAAAAGGTTTTGGATTTTGTTTGAGGGTTTTTTTTTCCCAGCCTCTGATTGGGAATTAAAGAAATTAGTAGGAATTCTTCCTACACCTTCTCCCTAAGATTTAAGGGTAAGGAATTGCATCCCCGTGAAATAAAACTGAGCAACCAGGGGTGCTGCAGGTGCTGGCAAGACTTTCCCCAGCTCTCTGGAAGGGCTCTTTGCCTTCGCGCACGGACGTGTATGTGCCACTCTCAGAGCAACGAGGGTTGTTATGGGGCCTGGGTGGGAAATCCCTGAAAAAGAAATACCCTTGTTTCTGGCTGCCATTTGTTTCCTTTTTATCTGTCTCCATGTTCCCTCTATCTCAGCTTATCGTTCCTTGGGCAGGCAGAGAGTAACGCTTGTCTCTGGAGGAGACAGACATGCCGAGTAGCTCCTGCCAGTGTAAAATACAAGCAGCGGCTGCGTTGCTGGAATAGCTGAGCATTTATCGTGAAATGCCCGCAAGGAGGGACTGTAAGCAGCCAGGTTTCTAAAACGAGAATCATCGGGGCCATACAAGCTGGTAAGGGAATGATGGTAAGGAAAAGCCGTGACCGATTATCCTTCACTTTGAGCAAACGCAGCTTTCCCGTGCTGCGAGCTGGCTGATGACGCGCTGTGCCGGCTGAATCGGCTGGCGGAGGAGCAGCTTCGGGATGTGCAGGATTCCTGCCGGCACCGGCCGCCGTGGTCCAGCCTGGCCCGCCTGGGGCTCGGGTGGGTTGCGTTGGGTGCAACGACCCGATCCAGGTCCGGTCTTAATCATTTTGTCTTCTGTTCAGAGAGCAAGCAATGGGTTGATTCCCAAACCCTAGCGATGACATGGCTGTATCTTCTACCGGCCAGCTTGCTCTATCCCGAAGCTGGTGTTAGAAGTGGGCATGTATCGCTCAGCGGTGATGAGTCCCGGTTACAGCAGGGTATCGTCCTCTGTGCAGCAGTAGAACAAATAAAAGAGACTTTCAGCACTTGGATAGGCCTCATTTCTGCATGAACTGTTGCAGTTTAAGGAAAATAGCATTCCTG
>NW_010536040.1:2034-2826 GCF_000687285.1 Phaethon lepturus
CCTGCAATAGGAATACAGAAGGAATGTGGTGTGGCTGTCTTTCCATGCTTGTAGCCTTGTATATGGCTATTTTACAACCATGTTTTACTTCTGTGCACCTGAGCGGGATTTTTTGATGAGTAGCTGCACGTGAACTCTCCCTGTCACCCAAGACACGCTTTATGACCGGACAGAAAATCATCTGTTCAAACTGTTAAGTGAGTGAGGATCTGCTGTGTCACAACCAAGGAGCACTGACTGAATGGTTAGTTTTTCCTTGAAAAATTCTGTATCAGTGTAGGAAGGGACACAGTCTACCAAAAGACGGTGTTTTTTGCGCTGCCATTGTTAGATCTTGGGTCCTAAATTAATAGCCCTGACTGCCAAAGTGTTGGGAAAAGGCTGCTATTATAGTAAGGAGCATAATTAAAAGGTTGTTTTAGAAAAACAGGAACATCCACTTCTCTGTGCTGCCTTCCTGGGCAGCTCAGGCTCCTGCTGAGAATGAGCTGGCATCGTTTGAACGTCAGCATCAGCGAGCTGAGGTTGACGGGTCAGGCCGGCGGTGTGTGTACAGCTCTGGCTATAGCGTGGCTTAATGTAGTTCTCATATGTTGGTCAAGGAATTTGCTAGAATGCTGCTTGCAGAGAGGATGAAAACACTTTTTAATTTTTTTTTTTCTAGCAGAAGTGCTATAGGCACTAAGGCGAGGAGCGGCTGTGGCTGCGGGGCTGGGGGACACGGGAGAGTGTGTTTTTAAAAAGAAAAAAAGGGGAAAAAAGGGGGGAAGGAAAAAAAAAGGGAGGGGGAAA
>NW_010536041.1:0-3589 GCF_000687285.1 Phaethon lepturus
GGCCTCCCACTCCCGAATTTGTAACCTCCCACGCGCTTGCTAGAGAGAGGAGCGTAACGTTACTGATGCCATGCAGCGTCCGAAGCGCTGAGAGAAATGTCCAGATCTGCTACAGGCAGCGGCGTTAGCGGCTCTGGGCAGTTGCTGCTGCAGAGCCTGCAGCTCACCGGAGCCCTGGGTTGGCTCGCCCCGCTCCCGGCAGCAGGTCCGGGGGATGGCCTGGGGAAGGGCAGACAACTGTCCTGCTGCAAAACCAGCACAGCCTGTTGCAAAGAAGCGCTATAGGCCCTCGATAACCACACGAAGTGCTCGCGTGGCAAGCCGAGACCACAGCCCGATGCTTTCCTCTGAATCATCAGGCAGCTCCGAGCGGAGGAATGCCTTCGCATGGGCTGAGAGGCCTCTGGGTCAGACCAGACCCGTCCATCTGGTCTGGCTACCTCTAACACCAGCCTCTATCAGATGCTTCAAAGGGCTCATTCCTCAGTGCGGAGCATCTCAAATAACCTCCCTACAGGGATCCTTTCTTCCAAGCTCCCATCTGTTGGTGTCCTTATTAAATATATGCGTCATTGCTGCACGCTTTTACTGTCTGGCCTCTGTCAAAGAAAATCTTCCCACCGAGGGTCAGTGGCAGAAGCAGCTCACGTGTCTGGACACCGGGATAACAGCCCGGCCACAGCACAGCACTGCCCTCCACCGTGCCGGGGCCCAGGGGGCCCAGGGGCCCTGCAAACCTCTCTGCTGCTGCATAGAGGACACCGAGCAAGAGGGAACTAAGTGACACTTATCAAAGCTTAGCCAAAAGCCAAGAGGCTGAAGCGAAAGCAGAACCTCAACATCCTGTTGCCTATGTCTGCCATGAGCAGAAACCAGCCGCCTACTTCCCATCATCCGAAGTGGCAGAGCTGATTTCTGCAGATGAATTTTACATAAGGAGATCTTCAGCACGAGCCGCGGCATGAGCCGCTCTGCAGCGCAGCTCGCCGCAGCCTGCATTCCTCCTCCCTCTCCCCCTTCCCGCCAGTTGCTGCCCGAATCCCCGCTGACCGAGAAGGACAGCCAAAGCGACGGCATTGCCGCCTTTCAAGACGGCTGATGGTTCCGTCAGGGACCGCATGGAGAAAGCAGAACCGCGAATGATGCAGAAGCAGCAGTGGGCGTGGATGCAGCAGCAGGAGCGAGCTGCCTCTGCTGCAGAGGGGAAGGAGCTGCACCAGGCGAAGCACAAAGTACAGGCTGACTTCTACAGCCCCCCCACTTGTTGGACAAGGGAACTGGGGCGCATGAGCAGAGGAAATCAGCAGCATCCTTCCATTGTGAAGGCTGCACACTCACCGGGTGCCCGGCAAGGACCCCCGCTCCCACCCACCACCCGGAGGAAGGAGAGGATGGGATCAGCAGGACTGAACCACACCAGCACCGGCGCAGGCTGCAAAGCTCCTGACCTGCAGGGCCCTGAGGCAGGAAGATACCAGAGCAGTGCAAGAGCAGAGCCTGCTTCCACTTGCTGTTTATGATGCGCAATTAAGAAAATGCCTCGAGTGGCATTTTCCAGCTTGGCATCCAACCTAGCTTGGCAGCAACACCGGCTGCAAATCAAACGCTGAGGAGATAACCTGACTTTGTCAGCCACACCGGTGGCTCTGGCTGCCAGATACTGCTTGGCACAGTCAGCAGACACATTTCTGCAGCGCAGAGGGGACGCTGACCTGTTCAAAAAAAGACCTGCCAGCAGTTTCCATCCGCACGGTGAGCTGCAGCCTGCACACGCAGCAGCTGGACAGCCTGTCCTTTGCACTGCCGTCACCTTCCGCCCTGGCCTGGGACTTGGCTGTGCCAAGCACCACACAAACGCAGCGGCTCAGGGAGAGGCGGCGAGGTACAGCCTATGTATTGACATACGGCTTCCCGATGTACAGCCTAGCACCGCCCTGCCCAGCCTCTCCCTGCTGGGGTACGTAAAAGGGCCGATCTGTGGGTGCAGGAGGAGAGGCTGATGAGGCAGCATGGTGCTCCCCAGCCCCAGGAGGCTCTTGTCACGGGCACCCAGCCTTGCTGGGTAACTATTTTTCCTGGCTTTGCATCTTTCAAACCTCGGGTTATGTAAGTAACATCCTCCATCAGGTCTGCAAGCAGGCAGGTGGCAGACACCCCGAGAAGGGATGGGTAAGGCTCTTGTAGCCCTTTCCCTGTGGATCACCAGTCTGGGTGGCTCTGGAAGAGTTGCTCCAGGAAGCAGAGCTGGGAGCAGGCAGCACAGCGCGGCGTCTCTGGCAACGGCAGCACTGAATGACCTAGAAACCACCCACAGCTCACACGCTGCTCTGGCTTTCCAGGGAAGGGGGAGAGCAGCAGCACTCTGCTTCAGAGCAAACAGGCGCAGCCCCAACGATTTTGGAGCTGGAAGCGCCCTGATGTCACAGCGGCTGCAGAAAGATGCGAAACCTTGCTCACACTTCTTACACTGATGCTCGCAGGAAGCCAGCTGCATCCAGGGATAACAGCTCTGCATCCAGGTGGAATTTCCCTTATTTTATACCAGGATGAACTTCCTCCTGGCTGGCTGGCAGCAGTGTCTCTGCCTGGCCTTGTGTCCCAGAAACACATCGTGCCTGATTTTCCCGCTGTTACCTCAGTCCCCGGGAAGGGCACGGGACACACGCTGCAGAACAGGTCTCACACGGCCATGTTTGCCATGTTTGAAGCTGCAGTGCCCCGAGTTAGAGGAAGGTGTGCACCCGGAGTTTCCATTCTTGGCCCTTTCATTAGGCAGGAGAACATCTATTTCTGGCTGTGCAGCTTTTCTGGGCACGGTGCAGGAAGACAGCGCTTCCATTTCTAGCTCAGAAATGGATCTTTTGTGAGTTTTCGTTTTCCTTCTCTACTCCTGTCTCCACTCCAACATTTTTCTGTTTTTGTCTTTTAGGCCATCCTATTCTATTTATCATGTTTTCCTCAGTTTAAAGCGGGCCCATGCATCAGTAAAAAGGTAAATTATTCTTTGCCATTGCATTGTGAAAAGTGTAAACTTTAAGCACTAAGAGAACTATTCACACAAAGGCTTACGCACGCCAGTGACGACGTGCAGCAAACGCTGGGGACAGAGATGGTTTCATGATTCGCTTCCTGACCTTTGCTGTGACACTGAAAAGATTAATGCTGGTAACTCCCGCCTGCGACTCACCTGCTCGGGCCGCAGAGCACATCTGGGGAGAGGCTTAACCTCTCTCTTCCCTGACAGCCCAGATTAGAAGGGGATCGGGCCCCAGGAAAAGGCAAGCAACGGGCAAGCAGAAAACCAAGGCCACGGACAGAGCCGCAGCGCCGGCCTCGGGGTCTGAGCCCCAAGCGCGGCCGAGCACGGCAGCATCCCGGAGCATCCCCCGGGCGCGGCAGCATCCCGTGGCATCCCGAAGCATCCCCCGGAGCATCCCCCGGAGCATCCCCCGGAGCTCGGCGGGGCAGGGCGGGAGGGGACGGGGATGGGCGGCGGTGCTCTCGCTAGAGGGCACTCCAGGATGGGATTTCCAAGGCTGCAGCGCATCCCAGGCCCCTGGGGGGGCTCTGCGCCTTCCCTCGGGCTCGC